>NC_059482.1:23575331-23809990 GCF_018139145.2 Gymnogyps californianus | reverse complement strand
ACCTCTCAACAGACTCCCACAGAGGCTGAAACCGCTTGCCTGAGTGGTCATGTAAGGCAAAACGCCACTAGAAGGCATTCCTGCTGCAGAGGGAAGCACCGGGGAAGGGGATGGCAAAGAGCAGGGCTGCTCGCGCAAGCTTCGCTGGGCTCCGCGCGGGAGCGCGACTGCGGTCTAAAACCCAGCCTGCACTGTAAGAACCGGCCTGTGCGGTGCAAGGGTTTTTCACAGTAAACTGGGCAAGCTCTCGTGCCTGTTGTCAATTCTATAGTTCAGCTCAAACGTACAAGGAGTTTTGCTTCTCTCCAGTTATGGACTGATCGGTCTGTTAAAAGCCTTGGTGCCGGGGGCTACTATCAGCCTGGGTGGCTACTGTAGCATTTGCTTATATGAGTTAGCAAAAATGGCAAGTTTCTTTGGGAAATGGTATTCCAAATGCTCGTGCTCTCGTCTGTGTTCCGCCTCCCCCTCCTCAACTTGGCAAAATCTTAAAACAAGCATGCATACCATTTTACTGTTTGCTTTTCCCCAGGTTTGCCATCCCAGGAATTCAAAGCGCACCATCATTAGGCCTCCTAACGGTGAAAAGCTGGTTGATTGTGGCAAGTTACGGATCTGAGAGGAGTCAAAGAAGCATTTTCCCTGTTGCTGCAGAGCAGGGATAACTATTTTCAGGACAGGAAACCTTGACCACAGGCAGAAAACGGTGCCATGCCGCCAGCCCGTGATCGCCTCCGTCGTGAATAATTATCTGGTACTGCCTGCTTAGGAAAGAAGGCTGTTTATTTTCCTCCCGCTGGGTCCAACACAAAGCAGTTTGCATGCTGTACCATGTCAGCCAGTACACCCTCCTGTCCCACAGCACAAAATGTTGTCGTCATACTGCCCGCTGAAGGTGCCCCGGGGCGATGTCGTGAGCCTGGGACAGCTGTGCTCTTAAGGAAAGCAACTGAGTTGAGCACCAGGGTTACTGGCACTACACGTGGCTACGTACTAAGGGAGATGGGAAAGATCTTTATTTGAGCAGGAGATTGGCAGGCATGAATGTAGACAGTTCTGCTAAATGAACCAAGTGATCTGACGAATTACTGGGATGGGAACACCTCTCAGCATGCAATTTTTCAGTGAAAACGTAGGAGCTTCGGGAAGGAGTTGAGCTGGATTTGAGCATCTTTGCTGCTGAAGTGGAGGAGTCTATGCAGTCAGTATGATGAACTCAACTGAGAACAAGTTCCTCACTGAATCTAGGCGATGCTCTTGCTGTCAAGTGGCAAGAATTAGTGCAGTTCTATTAAGACCTCTGAGAATCTCATCTTGAATACGGTGTACGAGTTTTGGTCACCTGTTTGCAAGAGCTGAGGTCGAATAAGAATAAATGAGGAGAAGAGCTGTACCCCATAAGAGTGTTATGGGGAACAGTGATCCAATTAATGAAGAAAAGGTAGTCTTGCTTGTTGGAATGTTTAGCTTAGTGAAATGAATGTGGGATTGTGGACCGTCGACCACTAGGGATAACTGAGGATGGAAGAGGTGCAGCGAAAGGAACTGGTAAGAGGGCACCCAAGAGCGTGCAGGTGGAAACAAGTGTGAAGACACATCTGTCGGCAAGGTAGAAGGCTCCTACCTAACGGTTGGTTGACTTTGGAACAATTTTTTCCTGTGACGTGGCACAAAACCAGCTGGTTGCAGCGTGGAACTTGGTTTAGAGAAGCAGTTCTGTTGCACGGTTGCCTGGAACAAGGGGACTCGTGATGCAAGAGGCCCTCATAGGACAGCTTCCCTCAGCAGCAGCTCTTAGCTATGAGCTTTATTACAATAGGTTACCGATTGTAGCTGTCTGTTGCCTGGACTACACTTAGTTTTGTCCTGCAAGCAGTAAACTAGAGAATAGTTTAGTGTATCTTCTAGCAAGCATCACATTGAAGACATAGGAGGACTGTCACCCTCTTAGGGGCAGAGTTCAGAAATCTCTCCAATCCTGCCGAAAAAGCGACTTGGGCAGTTCCACTGGAGTGACTCTCCTTCTTGTAGAAGGAAGAGCTTACCAGGTTGTTCTGTTCCCTTAACTTCTTCCCAGGGTAAGGGAAGCCAAGGAGAGGGGGAGCTTCTCTACCTGCTGCTTTCTCTCTCTCCTTCATCGACTTGCAAGACGGAAGTAAGGACCAGGGAAGAGCGGGCCCTTGCTGAGACACTGGTCTGACATGGGTATTAGACACTTGCCTGCTGTTCTAGCGATCTGGTTTTGTGAGCAAGAGGAACTTGAAGCCCAGTGGAATGCCAGTTCAGGCAGCAGCTTCTCCTCCTCGTACTGTAGAGTCTGCCAGATCCCTGGGCTGTGTTGATGCACTAAGAAAAAAGGGACTTTGAAGAGACTACGAATGCTGGGGAAACAGGAAAGTTGCAAACGATTTTATTCTTGTCCAGCTTTAACGCCAGTGTAGACTGTGTCATGGGGGGGGGGGTTGTATGGCCTCAGCGGCCTCCAGTACTAATGACATGGGGCTGGTGCTTACAATGGGGTGTTATTTTCACCTTCCTTTTGCTAAGACTTGGCGCCAACTTTGTCTTCCTCTCTGTTCTAACAGATTTTTGGACATAAGCCATTTTTACACAGTAGTTCAAAAGGGAGGAAGTAGATGACTGAAAAATGGTTGTAACGTCTATCGTTTCAACAAACAAACTGAAGGCCATGAGGTAGAAGGCTGAAGTTGATTTCTTTTTCCCCTCTTTGAGAATCCAATTAAGATGCAACTGCCTATGAGTAGGTAATTGGGAAAAGAACACAGCTGGAGGGATGACTCAGTGATGTTACTGTAGATCAGGTAAAGTTTATCCCGGTCAGGCGAGTTGATGGGTATTCTGTGGCGATGCACAGTCGTGCAGTTGCAGCTGCACAGAAGAGCACTGGACTGGGCGTTTTTTGGGCGGATGGCCAGGAGCATGTTTCCTTAGTCTGCCTTGGTTCCCTCTGTTGATTTTTTTTCCCCCGTGTTTCGTGGGGGACTGATTAGCGATATGTGGTTTTGAGAGAGATCTCACATCTCACATTTCCAGGGCGCTTTGATCACAGTGCACAACTGCATGAATCAACTGACTTTTAACTAGCAATTGATTTTTCTTCCCTTTGATTTTTAAGACGGTGTGCCTCAGCCGTGCTGAGTGATGTCTGGCACTCCCTCAGTGAAGAAAGCGGGCACGTGGCTGTAAGTTTCTTGTTGAAGACAAATTCTTGAGATGTTTCTCTGCCACACAGTGTGTCTCTGCTGGTTAATATACAGTCTGAGGCACTCCAGTATCTCTTCAGTATATCAGCTTTTTTTTGCTCTCGTAATTGTACGTCCAATCTGCCTTGTTGCTGCAGGGAAAGGAGCACTTAACTTCAGGGTGATGATGACCTACTGAGCAGCCACCTCTGTGATTTGAGGGGTTACCTGGGAAGAGGGTGACGCTAAGAAGAATGTCCCCTTTCTCTCCACGTTATAGAATGTACTCTTAAACCCATCTGTTGTTTTGGTTGCGCTTGTGTTTCTGTGTTTCAAGCGGAAGGTAAAGACGTATTGAACAAAAAGCATCCTAGACATTGCTTAGCAGTTGTGTTATTGACACGAGAGAGACCTCCAAAGAGAGCAGGAAAAACTCCAAGTTTTTCACTGCATAGCTGAGTCTTTAACGACAGGGTGCAAAACAGCAGCGGTTCAACCATGGAGGCTTTATGTAGCGTATTCACCTAAATCCCATTTTCTGCTTTCGTGTGCTTCGAGTGCTGTGTCCAGCGCTGGGCTCTGGGTGGCCCTCCTTCAGCAGGGCCTTGGACCAGATGACCTCCGGAGGTCCCTGCCAACCCCAGCCGCTTTGGTGGGGGTGTGATGCTGGCACACCAACCAACAACAAGAGGGACTGCCGGAAAGGGGCCTGAGCAACCGTGGAGGTGTGAAGCACACGCCCCGATGGGCTTTGCATCCCACGGTCTGTCTCTGAGGCTGGGGGAGCTCCTGGGCGGGTGCCCGGGTACGCCCCCGAGAGCCCTGTGATGTCACCAGAGAGTCACAGTCACCCCATGACGTCACTTGTGGTGGGCAACAATACATGCCAGCGTCACGTACTGCCAGTGGCACATGAGACGACGAGTCCTGTGGGCAGCACACGAGACGTCGAGTCCTGTGGGCAGCACCCGAGCCATCGAGTCCTGCCAACAGCACGCCAGACGTTGTGACCTGCCAGCGGCCGAGAGCCACCGAGTCCCGCCAGCGGAACCCAAGCCTTTGAGTCCCGCCAGTGGAACCCAAGCCTTTGAGTCCCGCCAGCGGCACCCATCAAGTCCTGCCAGCAGCAGACGAGACATCAAGTCCTGCCAGCACCTGACAGGACACCGAGTCCCGGCAGCAGCACTGGAGGCGTCCAGGCACGAGCCGGCGGCGCCGGGAGCCGCCAGGAGCTCCCGGCGGGGGGACACCTGCCCCATCTGCTTGGGTCCCCTCGAACACCCCGCTGGCGTGGACCCGTGCTGGCATGCCTTCTGCCATGCCTGCATCCAGCGCTGGGCTGCCACCGCCGTCGCTGCCACCTGCCCGCTCTGCCGGCAGCCCATCAGGGCCATCCGCCGCCTGCGGGTAGAGGAGGACCACGCTGGGGTGGCCCGCCGTCACCAGGGCCGCTTCCATCCCTACGCGGGGCCGGGGCTGGGGCCGGGGCGGCAGAGGCGGCGGCAGCAGCAGCGGGGCCCTGCAGGTCCCCGGCGCCGGAGATTCTCTGCCGAGCTTGGGGAGCGCAGCCCCCCGTGCCCCGCCAGCGTGTCCGGAGCCTGTCCAGGCAGTGGGACCTCGACAGGCGCGGCCGGCTCCACTATCCGCTGGAGACCAGTGAAGACCCATCGTGGCTGCGGAGGGTGCGGGAGGAAGAGCCGGGCTCAGGGGACCACGCGCGCCGCCTCCCCCGGCTCCGCTTCTGAGCGGGGCGGCCGGGCCCCGCGGGGTCCCTCTGAAATAAAAACCCCGGGGATGCTGAGAGGGGCCACGCCTGGTTTCTTCCGTGCCGGTTTGCTCCTTGCTGCAGAACTGGGGCAGTGGGAGGGAGATGGCCCTGGGAGCTGGGGGAGAGGGAAGGATATGGCTGTGGGAGCTTGGGGAGAGGGTGGGATATGGCTCAAGAACTGGCAGAGAGGGAGGAATGTGGATGTCGGAACTGGAGGTGACGGAGGGATATGGCCCTGGGTACTCCCTAGGGGGAGAGGCAGCCGAGTTCCAATGGACTTGGGGAGGGGGAGGGATATGGGAGTGGGAAATGGATAAACACAGGGATACGGCTGTGAGATGTGGGTAAGAGGGAGGGATATGGCGCCCAGGGAACTGTGGGAGAGGGAAGGATATGGCTGTGGGAACCGGGGGAGAAGGATCAATAAGGTCCAGGACCTGGGGGAGAGGGAAAGGTATGGCCTGGGAAGTGGGGGAGAGGGAGGGACATGGCCCTGGGAACCCTCCCCAGCCCTGGTGCCAGCACTGCCTCCGGCTCCGGCTCTGCAGCCAGGGAAGGGTGGCCTTGCAGGCCAGGGGCAGTTTCAGGGCTGCTTCAGCCCCAGCAAGACAGCAGCCTCTCCTCAAAAGAGTCCCTTGTCTCAGCTGCCCCTGCCCCACAGAGCCAGGCCCACACTCCTGCAGGCCCCAAGGACGGCACAGACCAGGACCAGGCCAACGAGTCAGGCCCTCACCCCTGCATGCCTCCAACACACGCAGCAGCGGGAAGCATCGCTCAGAGCCTTCCTCTCCCACCACAGAGCCCCTTGGGAGCAAGCACTCGTCGTCTCGGTCTCTGCTTCTCGCTTCCAGCCCTGAGAGGAGATCCTCTGAGGCGCCGCTTGCCTGACCTCTCCCCTGCTCTCCTGCCCACCGGGGAGAGGGGCTCCAGCCGTGCTCAGAGCCACTGCCCAGGGGACACCGCGGCAGGTGCCACAGAACCGATGGGGGAGAGGACCAGGCAGAGCAGCCCTGTAAAGGCTTGCGTGACAAACAGGCCCTTCTCTCAGGCTGTGGCTTTTGCCTACAAAGCCAAAGGCCCCGTTTCCTGCAGACAGCGCCGCAGAAATGTGCCAAGCCTTCCCGGGGAAGGCACCAAAGGTCCCTGGGAAGGACAGAGCCTGATTCCGGGCCAGCGTTCTCTACCGTGCCGCAGCGACTGACTCCAAGGGCACAGGACAGCCCCGCAGAGCCTCTCCTCGGGAGCCAGAGGAGACGGCAGCACGGTCCAGCTCCAGCTGCGCTCGACCGGACAACCGGCAGTTGCAGCTGGAGCGGTGCAGCGACATGCCGCCAGCCGGGTTCTTGGCAAGGACCAGAGGCAGCTCGGTGCTTCCTTTGCCCCGCCAGGACGGAGGCCGGGGAGATGTCGGCCGAGACATGCAAGCGCCTGGGAAGCCGTTCTACTTACTGCCTGGACATCTGCTCTACCAGTTCTTCATCCACGGTCCTGAGGGGATCCACAACACGTCTCCTCACACTCTCCTCCACGCTCCCTGGCCACCTCACCTGTCCCAGAAGGGAAAAAGGGATGGCTCCGGCACACCCCTCTGACCTGCTCCGCTCCTTCCCTTCGCTCACGCAGGGAGGCACAACGTCCCGTCTCAGGGGGCATTTCTCAAACCCTGTGCCAAGCAGCTGGGAGCCTGGCACGGGGACGACTACCAGACAGCCCTGCAGCAACATGCACACAGCGATTCTCTGCGCACCTTGAGATACACAAGCACAGCTGTTCAAGTGTCTGCATGAGCAGAGTATCCCACAGTGCTTAGAGGGCAAAACGTGCTCTGCACAGGAAGGCAATCTGAGCCTTTACACAGATCAACACAAGCATTTGATGAGCAACAGAAGTCTGATGAGCAACTTACAAAGTTGGGGATTTCAAAGCTTCTGGCACCAACAGCTCAGTGTTCAGGCCCCAGGAGGGAACCCTTCTCCCCTCAGGTGGCAAGCAATTGCTATTTAAAGAAGGTGGTAACTTAAGACGCTCAAGAAAAAACAGTGCCCAACACCTCTTTCACCAGCATGAAGGGATACAGTGGACATGTAACATCAAATAAAGTAGCACCTGAGTAGCACAGTTTGATGGATGCAAATTGTTTGCAGAGAACCTTGAAGTGCTTTGGACAGAAATAGTCCAAGGTTAGAGCCAAACACCACTGTAAGCTCCCTGAACACAGAGAGTGAAACCAGAGTGCACACATGGGGGAGAAGGCAGTGGTACCTCTGCACACAGGGATGCTTTGGTCTCCTGAGCCTCCCTCCTTCTGTGATTTTTGGTACGGATTTTCGGGGACGTCCTGTGGCTGTTTCACCAGCTCTGCGGGGTCCATCAAGCTCATCGGAACAATGCCGAATGTGTCGAGATACTAGAATGAAAACAGACGCCTCAAATGCAAGAAGCTCTTGCCATGACTGCAGCTCTGAGGAGGTCAGCTCTAAACTAAGCCACCCTGAAATGGTAACACACCACCGAACACTGCAAGAACTCAGTAAATCAGTGCTTAAGCTAAGGTGGGACATGAGAAACACACAGCCTTCCACCCAGTGCAACCAAGAGTTGCTTGGGATGCTTCCAAGTGGCTCATTTCACTTTAAGGAAAGACCTTTTGAAAAAGCAGCAGCGCGTCCTATGTGAAAAAGAAACGACCTTGATCCTTGCCTGTTTCCAGACCTTCTTCTGCCCAGAACTTCTGGACCTTTTTGGTTACCACACCTGGTTCCTGTGCCTTCCCAACCACTACCAACATGCCCTTCTATACCAATATTCAGTAAATTTCTTAAGGGGAGAAGAGAAACAGGTTAAAAAAACCCACAAAACAACCCCTCCCCTCCCACCCCAGAAGTTAGTTATTTTCAGTGATGTGTAAGGGCTCCTTTGGAACTTCGCTTCCTTCCTAAAGCAGGCCACAGGAACGGAAAATATGTGAAGTAGCTGAGGACAAGGAAGGAATGGCAGCTTTCTAACCATTTTCCGCTGTAGCTAAATACCATTTGAGGCAGAGAAAACCAAAGGTACCTCAGAGCACATCTTGCAGCCCTTACCCTTCTGACATCATAGGCAAATGGTATCCCTTTCTCAAGTGAGACAGATACCTCCGCTTCAGTTGAGCTTTTAAGTGATCCACACTGTCCTCTGACTAGCCAAAGTTGGGCTTGCTGCTGTATTATTTGAACTTGAGGAAAGAAGAAGATTCAAGAGTGTCAGTACCCTTCTCTTGCTTGTGTTGCCAACATCCACAAGAGCAATAAACCTGCTTACACCCTGCAGGTCTCCTGTAGCACTGTGTGATGTCTGTAGGGAAGCAAAAAATGATGGTACTGGCATACACTTAACAACAGGGCAGTGGGAAAAGCGTGTGTCCTCCATGAAGCTACTCCGACACCTCATCAACGACAGGTGGTCCTTGGCCGAGAACAAGAAGGCCTGAGGACAGACAGGCTCATGAGATGTAACAACAAACAGCAGCACAGACCAAAATGACATCTCACTGCAGTCCAAACAGAGATGAGAGGACAATGCACTAGGCTGGAAACCACTACATCTTTAAAAGGATAATAACCTTATCCAATATTAACACAACAGCCTTAGTTTTACTTGCAGGTTGTTCTGACACCTACATTATGGCACTAGTTGCAGTTTATATGCAACGTTATGACTGAAGACACCAAACTCTTCACCACATGAGAGCGTTTCCATGATAACCTTGAGTCTTTGTTGGAAAAAGCAAAATGACAAAAAGGAATAATTTTTCAGAACTTTGTTTTGGCTGAACTTCTATTCCTGATACAGGTCTCACTAGCTAAGCTGATTTTTCTTAACCACCCCCCCCGCTCCAGCTGTTATAAAACATGAGAATCTAAATCTTTCCTGCCTTTCTTTTGTTTTTTACTTCTTTAGTTACGCTTAGGTACCTCTAACTCCCAATCAGAAACTCATTATTTAACATAAAGTCACGCTAATGTCAATGAGCGTCAGATCAAACTTCTCATGTTAACAAAGCCGTTAGAGAACTAACAATTTTGCCCCACGTCTTAAGTTAAACATCACATAGTTTTTAGCTGATTTAAAAACTGAAGTTTCAAGCTAGTGCCATGGGCAACATCCTATTCGATTTAAGCATCTAGGAAAACATGCTTTTAAAGAAAAACTCGCCATTGACGCGCCAACAGCAAATCCATAGACTTCCATGAAAACTTTCACACTGACTTTAATAGACTTTGGACAAAGGCCATCTATAGCTTGAGGAGCTCTGTTACAAATGGTTCTGGCCAGGGTTACCAGCTGACATAATTCAGCTGTGAAAGAGGTTGCAGCCTGAGAAAACTGACCTTGCTTGTTGGCAAAGCCTGAGAAGATGTGCCTTAAAGGAGGAAAATAGGAGTGCTTTGTGCCTCTGCCCTTGCTTCTTGCAGGAGAATGAAAAGTGAATGCTGGTAAGAGGAAATAGGGTGGCCAACACCCAACTAACTCCTTTTATTTTTCATGTCTTTGATGTACAATTTCAATGCAACTTCCTCCCCTTTTTGAAAGGCTCAGTAGATCAATGTTTATATGCACATATTCCAAAATGCTACTCAAAACTATTTCCTAGTTATATCTGGTACCAGTGTGTGCCAACTGGTAAGAAAAATCAGCAACATGCTTCTCAAACTAATGAAAAAGTCCAGGTGTTTTCTGCCCATCACCATTGTTTGCCTAGAACATGAGCTCAACTCACACCTACCTGGAAGAGCCATACGCTTCAGCAGACATATTATTTCTACTAAACAGTGCGTATTAGGACTCCCATCCCTGCCTCATTATGCAAGGACCCTATAAATGATATAACTGGAAAGAACACCCTCTTCAAGGTCACTGCTGAGGACAGAGTGGTGGGAGCAGAAGCAGTGAGCTCCTTTTGCAGATGAGCTGGAAATCATTTCCAGTTCATCTAGGTCTCTCTTCTTTGTCCAGCGCCTTAAAGAACCAGACAATATGCTTTTAAAAATCAAACTGGTGCATCTTTCTTTCCCTCCCCCCCCCCCCCCAAGTCCAATTGGGTGAAATTGATTTTGACAATTTTATTAGAGGCACAGAAAATTTAGAGGCATTAGCTGATGCCCATGGAAATCACGCTATACATCACAAAACAGATATTCTTGGTACTCTGGTGACTGGTAGAAGCTCTGATGACAGTACCATATTTTTTTGTTGCCACTAGGGAATTTAATGGTTGAACACTTGTTGCCAAAATTATTTGCAACTAGAATTCCTGGTGACAGTTACATCCCTGGGGGTACTGCAGGGTGCATGTAAATATCTAGTTGAAGAGATGGATATATGACAAGCAAATCACTTAATTCCTCTCAAAATACAGTTTCATGCCAGTCATTTTAATGTAGTAGCATGCAAGTTGCATTTGGCTTCCAAGGGTCTCATCAGCAAGGAAATAGTCATTCAGAGCAAACTCATACCCTGGAAGACTTAAGACCTTATGTTATACTAAAGGCTGAGATGCAATGAGAGCAATTCTGGTGGACAGCATGGTGGTAAGAGTTTTCTGTCCCCTGTGTTTGGAAGAAAGGGTCAGATCTCAACAATCTGAATGCAAATCTTGCCTGCAAGCATGTTTTCTGCACTTGTTCCCCCTAACAACCAGCTCCCACAAAATACTCAGTATAGGACCTAACCGTGTCATCTACAAACCGTAACCCATGTGTCATCGTGCTCATATTGTACAGCATTTCTCTTAAGAACCCTGCAGCACATGGCTCTACACCAGCTCCCAGGTGACACTACACCAGGATTAATTTTGACTTCATGTAAGCATATGCTTGGAGACTGGCTGAAGACCAACTGATCTACAAAATTTATCTCCCCATGGGATGGCATATAATGAAAGTGCAGTAATGAATAATGGGTATAGTGGAAACAAAACTCCTAAGAGTACTCTCAGATTTTTTCATTAATTTGCCATATGGTTTTGGTGTATTTCACCTCTCTACGTCCGCTTACCTAACCTAAAATTACCATGAAGCACATACTGAGAAGCACTGAGAGGTTTCATTAACATTGGTCAAGTTATCTGAGATGTTTGAAGGAAATAGGTCAGAGGTGAAGCACTGTAAGTAAGCGCTACTTATTAGAGCGTTTAGTGATGTTTTGTCATAAGATGAGCTTTTGTATCCCAAGCAGATTTAGCAACAGAACCACTTTTAATGGGCAAAAAGTGTTTAAGACATCCACATTTGTCTCATTTTACTGAAATGGGATCTAGTGTTGTATCGCGAAAGAGAAAAGGAAGTGCTCAGGACCCACAGTGCGAGAGAAGCAATGGGTGGTTGTTGTCATAGCCTACCCCAGGTATCTCCCAATCTTCAGAAAGCAAGCTGGAATACCTTAAACCTAGGCTGGTAGAAGTTAAACCTGGAAAATTGCTGCTTGCATGGCTTGCTTTCCCAAGCCAGATCTCCACCTGAAAAATCTCCTTTCAGGAGATCCCAAAGGATGTGATCAACGAAATAGCAGCTATGTCTCCACTGACTAGTAAACAGGAAACGCAAGCTTTCTTAGGCATTGTGGGTTTTTGGAGAATGCATATTCCAAATCACAGTTTGATTGTAAGTCCTCTCTATCAAGTGATCTGGAAGAGGAACGATTTTAAATGGGGCCCTGAGCAACAACAAGCCTTTGAACAAATTAAACAGGAGATTGTTCATGCAGTAGCCCTTGGGCCAGTCCGGGCAGGACCAGATGTTAAAAATGTGCTCTTTACCACAGCCGGGGAGAATGGCCCTACCTGGAGTCTCTGGCAGAAAGCACCAGGGGAGACCCGAGGTCGACTTCTAGGGTTTTGGAGTCGGGGATATCGAGGATCCGAGGCCCGCTATACTCCAACTGAAAAAGAGATATTGGCAGCATATGAAGGAGTACGAGCTGCCTCAGAAGTGGTTGGTACTGAAACACAGCTCCTCTTAGCACCCCAACTGCCGGTGCTGGCATGGATGTTCAAAGGGAAGGTTCCCTCTACGCATCATGCAACTGATGCTACGTGGAGTAAGTGGGTCTCACTGATCACACAACAAACTCGAATAGGAAACTCCAGTTGCCCAGGAATTTTAGAAGTGATCACAGACTGGCCAGAAGGCAAAGATTTTTGAAAATTGCCAGAGGAGGAGGTGACGCATGCTGAAGAGGCCCCACTATATAATAAACTGCCAGAAAATGAGAGGCAATATGCCCTGTTCACTGATGGGTCTTGTATTGTGGGAAAATGTCGGAGGTGGAACGCAGCTGTATGGAGTCCTATATGACAAGTTGCAGAAACTGCTGAAGGAGAAGGTGAATCGAGTCAGTTGGCAGAGGTGAAAGCCATCCAGCTGGCTTTAGACATTGCTGAACGAGAAAAGTGGCCAATACTTTATCTCTGTACTGACTCATGGATGGTGGCAAATGCTCTGTGGGGGTGGTTGCAGCAATGGAAGTGTAGTAACTGGCAACGCAGAGATAAACTCATCTGGGCTGCTGCACTGTGGCAAGATATTGCGTCCCGGCTAGAGAATCTGGTTGTATAAGTTCATCACGTAGATGCTCACATACCCAAGAGCTGGGCCACTGAAGAACTTCAAAACAACCAGCAGGTGGATCAGGCTGCTAACATTGAAGTGGCTCAGGTGCATCTGGACTGGCAACATAAGGGTGAATTATTTATAGCTTGGTGGGCCCATGACACCTCAGGCCATCAGGGAAGAGATGCAACATATAGATGGGCTCATGATCGAGGGGTGGACTTGACCATGGACTCTATCGCACAGGTTATCCATGAATGTGAAACATGCACTCCAATCAAGCAAGTCAAGCAGTTACAGCCTCTTTGGTATGGGGGATGATGGCTGAAATACAAATATGGGGAGGCCTGGCAGGTTGATTATATCACACTCCCACAAACCCGCCAAGGCAAGCACCATGTGCTTACAATGGTGGAAGCAACCACCGGCTGGATGGAAACATATCCTGTGCCCCATGCCACCACCTGGAACACTATCCTGGGCCTTGAAAAGCAAATCTTATGGTGACATGGCACCCCAGAAAGAATTGAGTCAGACAACGGGACTCATTTCTGAAACAACCTCATAGACACCTGGGCCAAAGAGCACGGCATTGAGTGGGTGTATCACATCCCCTATCATGCACCAGCCTCTGGGAAAATCAAGCGATACAATGGACTGTTAAAGACTACATTGAGAGCAATGGGTGGTGGGACTTTCAAACATTGGGATACACATCTAGCAAAGGCCACCTGGTTAGTCAACACTAGAGGATCTGTCAATCGGGCTGGCCCTGCCCAATCAGAACTTTTACGTACTGTAGAAGGGGATAAAGTCCCTGTAGTGCACATAAAAAATATGCTAGGGAAGACAGTCTGGGTTACTCCTGCCTCAGGCAAAGGCAAACCCATTCGTGGGATTGCTTTTGCTCAAGGGCCTGGGTGCACTTGGTGGGTGATGCGGAAGGATGGGGAAGTCCGATGTGTGCCTCAAGGGGATTTGATTTTAGGTGAGAACAGCCAATAGATTAAATTGTATGCTATTAATTGCTATATAATCCTGCCACTGTATGTCATCATTATTATAATTATTATATGCTATATTAATGGTATTACAGTAAGAATTACTTAGATTAATGAAGAATGAACTTTGACAAAACCGAGTGAAGTGCAGTAGTGATGGAACCAGGACTGACTTCAGCATGCAACAATCCGACACCACACACCATCCTCCTGCTGCGCCCAGTGTCACCTGCCTGCCACATCACACCGAAGCCCAATCCTGTTCTGCTGACTGAGCGGACTTTGCATCATCCCTCCTGCCCAGACAGACTGTTACGATAGATGGAGCCCAAAGTCATGGACTGAATGAACTCAACAGACATTTGATAGAGATGGCCCATAGACCGCGGGAATGATATCTATATGTATATATTAAAAGACAGGAAAGGTGATGGTGATTAATTGGAAATGTATTGGAAAGTGTGGGATCTGGGCATAACGTAAATGGTATAGAATAAGGGGTGGATATTGTCCTGGTTTCGGCTGGGACAGAGTTAACTTTCTTTTTAGTAGCTGGTACAGTGCTGTGTTTTGGATTTAGTGTGAGAATGATGTTGATAACACTCCGATGTTTTAGTTGTTGCTAAGTAGCGCTTATCTTAAGCCAAGGACTTTTCAGTTTCCCATGCTCTGCCAGCAAGCAGGTGTGCAAGAAGCTGGGAGGGAGCAGAGCCGGGGCAGCTGACCTGAACTAGCCCAAGGGGTATTCCATACCATGGAACGTCATGCCCAGTATATAAACAGGGGGGAGTTGGCCAGGCAGCGCGGATCACGGCTCGGGAACTAACTGGGCATCAGTCAGTGGGTGGTGAGCAATTTCATTGTGCATCACTGTTTTTTTTTTCCTTCCCCCCCTTCCTTTTTTGTTATATTCCTTTTCATTACTATTATTATTATTATATTTTATTATTCCTATTGTTAGTATTATATTTTACTTTAGTTATTAAACTGTTCTTATCTCAACCCACGAGTTTTACTTTTTTTTCCTCCTTCCTCCTCCTCACCCCACTGGGAGGGGGAAGGGGGAAGCAGCTGCGTGGTGCTTAGTTGCTGACTGGGGTTAAACCACGACACTTCTAAAATTTCTTCCTCTGCCTTTACCTCAAAAACGTCCGCGTCCCTGTCCCCTCAGTCTAGAATTGCTATTTAGTGCTGCTGCCAATAGACTAGCTTTCTGTTCCTGTTCTTTCTTTTTTTGCTTCAGCTGTCTTTCATCTCTTCCATTAAACACAAATGTAGCAATAGTGACTATTTCATTCAATCCTTTGCCCAACCATCCTAGCACGTGTTTAGAAAAATATTTCTTAATATCTGGGGCTGACTGATCTACAAAGAGAGAGAAGATTGATTTTCCTCCTTCTCAGGGTCAACCCCTACAAACATGCTCACTTGTTTAACCAATCAGGCATAATATTCAGAGGGGTGTTCGGTATTTCCTTGCTGACATCCTCAGACCTTAGCCAAATTTACAGTCTTTCTAATGATTCTAACAATCCCCTCTCACTCTTTGCAGCCTGTCTCTATTGGCTGGTAAATTTGGGGGACCAACCTGGGTCATTGGCTGGCCATGGGGTTCTGCCCTGTGCTTCCATGACCCATCTGCCATTTGTTTCCCAGGTTTTAGTTTTTTCATCCGGAGTAAAGACTGCCTCAGATAGCTGCTGCACGTCAGCCCACGTAGGGTTATAAATGCGGAAGATCCTGCATATAGTTTGTATCACCTTCTCCAGATCATGCCATGGTCTGGGCACTTCTTGTTGCCCCAAAACCAAATCAGTGGGTGCAAATGGCACGCAGACTGTTCCCACAGAAAGGTGGCCAGGTTCTAGTCCCGGCTGTATAATTTCTTATTGGAGACGTGCTTGCAAAACAGAAGCAGTAGCAATAGTTGGAGCAGAAACCAGAGTAAAAGCAGAAAAAAAAGCAGTAGGAGGGGCAGGTGGAGCTGAATGGGGAACAACCCTGATTTTCCTGTTCACCTGGAGATTCTTACTCAGTTTCCAACCTGAAGGGGACACTCCTGTCTGATATTTATAAATTCCGGAATGTAAAGAGCTCTTATTTTTCCTGATCGCTTGCAGAACTTTACTTACTATGTGCTCCAGAGGGGAAAATTTTCTTTGATACCTGTCATTATCCCAGATATACCAATAGTCCTTTTTTGTGTTGGGAACTGATCCTCCAATTGCTGGCGTAAATAGCTCAGCTTAATATCATCAAAAGAACCAGGCTGTGGCCATGTTTGGTACGTGTCACCAAAGGCGGTCACTTCTGGCTGAATTTCCTGACACGGGGCTTGGGCTTTTGATGACCTGGCCACCCATCAATGGGTTTCCAGTGTTGCAACAATTCATCTACCAGTGACCTCTTCACTATACTTTGTCCGCCTCCCATTATTACAAAAAATCACCTCCTTACCACCAAACAAGATCCACACTTCCCTACCCTGTACCCGAGTATCTCGAAGTGAACTCACCCACAAGCCAGCAGTGCAGATCATCGGGGTCCAGGTGGTGGTGAGATATTGGGCCAGGCGAGTCGGCTGAGTCCCAGCTGGGTCACCAAACTGTTACGAAAATTCGCAACTGGCCAGTGCCAACTGAGGAGAGAGGCTAGGACACACAGTACAGAATTACAAGGGTAGATTTTTATTCATGTGCATGAGGTGTCCCAGCCAAATTGGGGCACACCGAATGTGGTTTTACACACATACATATTTATACTTCTTATACTCTTCAAGCATTCAGGTACAACACAATTTGACTTATCACTAGTTAACATACACACCACCAATTACTAATCATAGTAAAACTTTGCAAAGCAACTATATTTCTGCAGCGTCATCACCCATCAGCAGTCTTGCTGCTTGACTATTGATCCAGACGTCCCTGGAGTTGGTCCTGCTATAGTTACTTATCTATGACACCAGATGCTTGGAGATGATGTGTTTCAAAGACGTGTTAGAGGGACTAGGATGATGGTGTTATCTGGGTTGTCCAGGGATATCCTTTATCCTTCGTGGACAGCTCAGTAAGGGAAGGAAAATGCTCAGATGAGAGCAAGGTGGGGTTGCAGGGTGGATGTCTACAGCCTGCAGAGAAAGAGACACAGGTGATGCAACACCATAGTACATCCTGAGGTGGAGAGGACAGAGGGATGTAGAAAGGCTGAAAGTCCCCAACAGAACCAAGGTCTTTGTCTCCTTGGCTATTGTCTCTGCCACTGATGCGTATGACACCTTATCCTTAGAGCACTAGGGTTTCATTGCCTCCTTGTCCATACGGAGGAGCCTGGGAGCTGTCGTAGCATAGTCTTGCACTTGGCATTGCACATCCCCACATCACACTGCCCCAGGAAGAACTCTGAGCAACGTGTGAGGGACAGGATCTCCCCTCCCAGGGGCTGGGGGTCAGGCCTCAGCCCTTTGGCTTAATGTAAAACATCCTGTGTGCAGTTTTGGGTGCCTCAATAGAAGAAGGACATCAAACTATGAGAGTGTGTCCAGAGGAGGGCGACCAAGACGGTGAAGGGTCTCGAGGGCAAGATTTACGAGGAGCGGCTGAGGTCACCTGGCTTGTTCAGCTTGGAGAAGAGAAGGGTGACGTCATCACTGAGGGGTGACCTCATCGCTGAAGGGTGACCTCATCACTGAGGGGTGACCTCATCACTAACAGGTGACCTCATCGCAGTCGCAGTCTACACCTTCCTCAAAGGGGGCAGCGGAGGGGGAGGTGCTGATCTCCTCTCTCTGGTGACCAGTGACAGGACACAAGGGAATGAAATGAAGCTGCATCAGGGGAAGTTCAGGTTGGACATTAGGAAAAGGTTCTTCACTGGGAGGGTGGTCGGTCCCTGGAACAGGCTCCCCATGGAAGTGGTCAGGGCACCAAGCCTGTCAGAGTTCAGGGAGCGTCTGGACGACGCTCTTAGTCATATGGTTTAGTTTTAGGTAGTCCTGTGAGGAGCAGGACTTGATGATCCTTATGGGTGCCTTCCAACTTGAGATATTCTTTGATCCTGTGATCCAGGTTTACTCAGCATCAGAGCCACCTTTACGTTGCCTTTGCCCACCTGTCATCACTGCCTCCAGTTTTCTGCTCTAACCAGCCCCTGGGGAGGTTTTGTCAGTAATGGCCCTCAGTGGGACCCATTAATGCTCTCTGAAACTTTAGAGTTTGCATCTGACTTTGACTTCTTGAGAGGTTTCTTCAACTTCCTCTCAGTATTTGAGGTTCTTGGACTTAGCACCAAATCCACCAGAAGGGCCATTGAAATGCCTTGGGCTGGTCCTCCGCTGCTGAGCTGGGCCAGGCTTCTGGGATGGAGGGATCTCAGGGCAAGTGGGCAGCGCTGCAGAGAGACAGTTCTGCCCAGGAGCAGCTCCTCTGCAAAGCGCAGCAGGGCTGAGGGCACTGGATCTTTCAGGAGGACACTCACAGTTTTGCTAGTGTAGAGGAGGAAGTAGAAGTATTCCAGAGCAGGGATTCCCTGCTGCACCTTCAGATGGACACGGCATGACGGCTGCCTTCTCCTGGAGACAGCTGCAGAGGTATGAAGCCAGGTGTGCAGCCAGGGGTGCCCAGGGCTGTCCTTCAGAGCAGGGTCCCTGCACCCCAGGGGGCTGTGTGCCAGGGCAGGGACTCTGCCGCCTGCCAAGGTCGTCACTCAGCCTGCCCGGGGAGCTCCCCACGGCACTGTGGGGAGAAGCTCTGGGTGACAGAGTAACCCCCGGCAGGGCAGGGTCCTTCTGCTGTTGAGAGGGTGCTGTGTGGGTCAGGGCTGCTCACAGCTCCAGATCACCCCCAGGACATTCCCAGGGGACTTCTGAAGAAGGACTTCAAGGCAGCATTTAACTGAAAGGGAAAGAGCTTGTGCCTTGATTTTCCTCCTCTTGGTTGGTGGGGTGGGCAGTGAGAGATTTATTTCTCCATTCTGGAGAAGGCACAGAGACCCCAGTTCTCATTAGGACTTGTCTGAGCTGCTCCTGAGCCCCTGCACACACAGAGATGCCCCTGGGCAGTGCCCTGCTGCCAGGAGGGGTCTGAACACAGAGTGGGTGGGTTGGGGTCTGTGAGCACTGACAGGGAGCAGACACATGGGGACAGAGAAACAGCTCCCAGCAGGGGCAGCTCCAGGCAGCAGAGACATGAGCAGGGAGGGAGAGGGAACTGCTCCTAGAAATGCTGTGGGAGAGAGGATTCAGGCACCTCCCTGCCATCTGCTGCAGTGGAGATGCCTTCCCTGGAGAAACCCCCGGTCTCCTCTCCCACCCAGCAGAGCCTCTGCCCTTAAGGAGATGGACACTCAGTCACCTTCTCAGTAGCCTCACCCCTGAACAGGAGAAATTACCAAATACCTGACTCTCAGTCCCTGTCCTGCCTCCATCAGCAGCAGCACTGTGGCATTTCTTCCTTTCCCCCCTGCTGTCCCTCCTGCCCTTGTTCTAATCTTTGGATTCATCGGGGTGGTGAGGTGGGGCTCAGCTGCAGTTCAGAGACCAACCCTGAGGGTCTTGCCATGCACATGTGTCCAAGGGAGTAAAGTGTCCAAATCCCCTCCTAACTTTTGCAGCTCTGGGTGATGCAAATGAGCCAACTCATGAGGTTTCTTAACTCACAAGTTCTCTAATTCATTACTCACAAATGATAACTTATAACTCACAACTTATAATTCATGCACCTGGGAGCAAAAGTAGTTGTCTAGCTGATGGTGAGAGTGCTCATCCTTCTTCCTCCATGCCCTCTATCATACCAGGAAGGATGAAAGCCTCAGCAGTCTGGCTGCTGTTGGATCTGCTTCAAAAGCTTTTTGGGTAAGCTGACGTTTTTATACCTTCCAGCTTGGAAATTTGGTCTATACCATTTCCAAGAGTTAGCAGATTCTGGCAAAATTGCCAGACACAATATGCAAGGATGATGGCTGCAGGAGACAGCCAGCTGCAGGTGACAATGGCTGCATAACAACCTTTAGCTTTTTCTGGCCACCTGTCCTGCCTACCTGGTGCTCTCGCTTTGACCCAATGGCGCTGCTCCCAGCATACATCAGGTCTTAGCATGAGCCGTGTTAGCCAAAATCTGAGCAGGAGTTGAGTGAACAGTCGCAAAGTGCTTTCCTTCCCCACAGCCTCCATTTTATGTTTGTGACACAGAAAATGAAAAGGTTTACAAGGGAGGAGGGGGAGTGAGACATGCCGAGGCAAAGCTTTGCAGCACCGAGGCAGGATGCAGGGCTGGAGGTTTGAGGCAGCAAGCCCCAACCTGTATCCAGGGGGGGGGAGGCTTTCCATGGGGAGATGCCAGAATTGGGGGTCTGCAGGAGAGCTGGCATTTCAGATGAACTGTTGCTTGCAGTCATGTCTCCTCCCCGCCATCCGCCCCTGCCAGCCCCCGAGGCTGGGCAATGCCCTCCCTCCCCTGCTGTTGCAGGGTGCTTTAGCTGCACTGTGGCTTTCTTACCTGCCTCGCTGTAGGAGGGTGGGCAGATCCCCACAAGCTCTATGGAAGCTGGATGCAGCAAAGGCTTCACTGCAGAGCTGCTCTTGCACAGGCTACCCAGGTAAGTGGGACTTTCCTGTTTTCATTGTTCAGGATACTGAGCTCTGTTACTGCCTTTTTTCCTTCCTCCCTGTGCATGTTGGGGGTGGGTTGTTGCCCCAGGTTCGTTACCAATAAATCCTGGCAGTGGCACCTTTCCCAGCTGCGTGGAGAGCCCCAGGAGAGCTGCCAGCATGTGATGTTTGAGGAGTTATTGTTAATGTCTCTATCTGTAGTAACGATTCTTATCTTATTCTTCACTGCATCCCTTGTGTTGTGCAGTGGAGTGTCCAGAGATGGGCAGGCGTGTCCTGAACCGCAGCAAGCCAGCACACCCAACTGTTGTAGGCTTCTCCAACAGTGAACTTCACAGAACCAACAAAACAAGGATGCTGCAGGCTCAGAGATGGACTTGCATATCTTGCAGTATATGGTCTGCTCTCCAGCAGCCGCCCATTTGCAGGGCTCTGGGGATAGTTATATAAGTATCTTTTTCTTAAAATATCCTAAGCTAAAGTGCCCTTTGCTTGTGATTGTGTGCATGCCCTCACCTATGAACATAAGTCGGTGCTGTCTGCTTGCTAGCCTAAGGTGTCAGCACACGTCTATGGGAGGAGGCATCTAGGAGCAGTACAGCCGTGGGTCAGCTCCGAGGGAGAGACATTTGTCCTCCCCAGCCTTGCTACTGGGCACCGTGCTCCCTCGGGGACTGGTGAGCGGGGTGGGGGATGGTGCTGGGGGTGCTACAGGCTCCTGCTGTCCCCTTCCCCGAGGCTTCAGAGAGTGAGTGCCCTACAGAGCTGGTCAGGGTTGAGTTTCCGTGGTGCTCCTCCCCACGATTAGGGAACAGCAGGAAGAGGTGTCCTGGCTTGCATGGTCACCCTGGGACACAGCCAGACCCACCTGCTCATTTCAGCCCGCAGTGTTAGTTGTGGCCAGTGAAGCAGTGAGTTTTTAGGCACCCAAGCAGGAGGATGCCTTAGTCATCCCTCTCGTGGTGTGGAACTGGCAGAGGGCGTTGGAGTGGCAGGGCAGGGTGCAAACCCTTTCCATGTTCCTCGACACGTAAGTCCCAGCAGGCCTCATTCAAGGAGTGTTGGTGGGACTGTTTGTGCTCCCAGAGAGGGGGTGTCTGTGACAGTCTGAGCCTGGTGCAGCACAGAGGAGAGGGTCATTAACAAGCTGCAAGAAGGTCCAGGGACTGTGATGATATTGGGCATCTTTCAGCCTTCTTCCAGCACCAAGCCGGCAAACAGGTCTCCTGGGACACCACTCCACAAATCCTGTGTCACTCAGTGTCTCACACTGAGCTTTGATACACAGGCGGATATTGTCACCTTGGCATGAAGTCTCTGCTTTAATTTAAGGCAATGGATGTCTTTAGCAAGGTTGTTTTGTTCTTTGTGGGAGAGCCAAGACTGTGTCCATATCTGTAGGAGCACCAGGGAAAGCAGCACTCTGACCTTTCCTTACCCCTTGGTGAAGACGTTTGCTACGTGGAGCAGACAGAGCTTTGTTACTTGTTAGGAGGGCAGTTCTGCTCAGCCTTTGCATGGGGAAAAGCTGTGCTGTTACTCAAGGGATATACTCATTCAACAGCTCACAGCTTACCCAGGTTTCCTGTACTAACAGCAGAGAAAGACCAGGAGGGTGGAGAGAAGGAACCTCCAAAGAAAAAAGGCAAAGAACTGCACGTGCTGCGTTTTATGTTTGGACAGATCCTGTGTGAGTGTGAGAAAGTCAGAAACAGCTTTCCGTTGGCACTTGGCAGGGGGTTGTTCCTAAAGACTGACCTGCGCTGCTCTCTGGGTCCTGGCAGCTCTTTTCCTGGGTGCTCTCTGCATGCCTTGCGAACAGATCAAGACTGCAATGCTGGAGCTGGATGACACTGTGCTGAACGACAGCGTGGTGCAGATGAGTGTGTGCACTGGGCAGGAGAAAGACGATTGCAGGCAGTTGTTTCCTGACTTTGCTGCATTGCAATTTGGAACCATGAGTAAGCTCATGTACGGCAGAGCTCTACTAAGTTTCCATGCCCTTCCTTTCTTGTATGGGAGAGGCACGTAGTCAAGGGGCTATTTGTACTCTGTGTCACTCGGACTTCTCCCTGGGTGGCGTGTGCTGGGTGCTGGTCCAGGCAGCTCTGTTCCACTGATATGTGCACTTCTCTTGTAGAACTTGATCAAGCTGCTGCCACAGCCACACGTGAAGCTCGCAGAAATGCAGGCTATGTACAATGATCTGGCAGAGTGTGAGCAGTTTGGTGTTATGGTAAGTAAGTGACTTCTCCTCTAGTCAGAGAGAGATCACATCAGCATCTACTGCTAGCTGAAAAATTGCATTTTTCACTGGTTTGTTCCTTGTCTGATGTCCCACTCCACTTCCCGCTTCATGCTCCTTGCAGTGCCTCTACATTTGCTTTGCCTAGTGTTGCACAAAAGATGATGAGACAAGCTAACATCCACACAGATTTACTCTCAGGATCTGTCGCTAATGGCAGTCATCAACTATAGCAGTAAAAGTTCTTTTGGCAGGCCAGGGAGGAGGAATAAAAGGAAAAAGAGAGAAAAGGGAAAAATCTCCCCAGTGGGGAAGATTTCCTTCCCATTCCCTTCTGAGACCATGGGCTGTCTGAGCCTCTGAGTTTGAAAGGAGCACCAGTCTGCTCTGGGTCTCTCCTGGGTGCTGTTTGGCTTCTTTCCTGGACATCTACTCCTGCAGGACTCGCCAGGAGAACCCATGTGCCCATGGCTTCTGCCTTTAAGAGCACTTAAGGAGGGGAGAGGGAGCAGTGTGTTCTCAGTTAGTGGTCCTCTCAACTCTGGCCTGCTGCTTGAAATCTTAAGAAGTCAGAGCTCCTTTAAGAGGTGGCACAGATGGAAGCAGTTAAGACACACAAACCCTCCCATTCCTCCATGGAGTTAAGATGATGGGGGGTGGGGGGGTGAAGAAGTCACTGTTCACTCCCTGCTTTCTTCCTTCCCCAGGCAGAGGAGAGGCTTTCTCCCAGGATCTGAATGACTCAACAGCATTTGCAAATGGAACAAAAAGCTGCAGCTTCTGCACCTCTGAATCCAAAAGCACAGGGGAGCAACTTACGGTACAGCTCGGGGTTTCACATGAGGAAGACTCAACAAATATCTCTGGCTGAGCAGTCCTGCAGTCAGCTTCAGATGCAGAAGCCCATGTGTTTATTGTGCACCCAGGTTCTTGCACCTGAGGATGCTAAGCCCTGGCAACAGGCATGTGGGAATGGGTTATTTCTGTGGCTGTTGTTAAAGCTTCCCCTCAAAAGATGGTGTCTGTTCTCTCCCAGACCACTTCCCATGTGATTAGTAGTAACTCTTTAATATCCTCCAATTGCTAGAGCCCCGTTTGCCCACTACCCAGAGAGCCCTTTGTGTGATACCAGATTAAACTCAGCACTGCTTTTCTTACCCACACTGGGAACACATCTGTTGAGCTCTGCCATCAGGGATATCACCTTAAATCATCTGCATAGCACCTCCCTAACTTCCTACTAGCCTTTTCCTGATTCCTCTTCCTATTGCAGGCAGTGGTGGATGCACAGAGGAGAAAACATCTAACTTCTCAAATCAGCTAAAGTATAAAGGATGTTTAGAAGTCCTTGAGTACTCTAAAGCTGGAGAGAAGTAAATGAAGCACAGAGGTGAGGCAGGCACCCCAAATTATCGGTGTCCTGGTGTCCTTCTTCTGCCTTCCAGTCCCATTGTCTAGCTTGGGCTGAGTTCAGACTGAAGTCCCCAATGGGTCCCTGCCCTGCTTCATCCTCAGAGACCCTTCACAGCTGCCTAGACCTTCCACTTGGGCTTGGCAGAAGCGGATGGATAAGTATATAGGAAAATAGAAAGCACAGGCTGTAATGGATGCCAATGGGCTACTGCTGTTGCTCAGCCTTCCCCCAAAACTTTACGAGAGCCACACAGGTGAATTTGGACTGATTTGGCCTGAGAGGTGTGCCTCTGCCAGCCTTAGGTGGCAAAGTCACAGTGGTCTGTGCTGGGTGCTACCAGCCTCTGCCCCAGCTTGGGAAATGTAGGTCAGCAGGGTGGTGGGTGGGTTTGCTGGCAGGCACTCTCAGATGTGTAATGGGATTTTATAGCTTTGGGTTTCATCAGGAGCTGTTGTTGTGGAAACTGAGATTTGCAGTGTGCACATGCATTTGGCGTTACTTGCTTCAGCACCTTGCCAATGGCCAGTGCTGGTGGAGGGAAGATGCGCAGGAACCTTTCCTCTCTCGCTGCTCCCCACACTGGCACAGGGTAGCGAGGAGACCCAAGAGGCTCCTCTTAATGGCATGTCATAAGTTAATTTGTGCCCAGAGCCAGCAGCATTAAAGAGCTCACAACCTCAGCCTCTCTTTCTAGGGAGGCAGCGGGAATGTGCTGCTTTGTTTAGGACTGGATTTTTAATGGCCTCTAAAAATCTGCTCCTGTGCTGTTGGAGCACAAGGCTGTGCCTTGGAGGGGTCCATGAGGGCCTCCATCCTCTGCCCAGGAGTCCTGGCTCCCACACAGACAAGAGGAGATAGAAGGTGAGGACCAGTACAGGACTCCAGGGTTCCCAGCTGGGGTGAAGATGTTGTACCAATGCCGCCTTCCCAGCACATCTCATCCAACCTGATGGCTGAAAGTCTGTGGCTCAGACGTCTGCTATGGGCCTGTCTGGCTGGGCTCCATCAAGAGAGTGGAAGGGAGGCTAGAGGGCAGTGGATGGCATTAGTGTCACAGGTTAAACCATATCTCAGACCCAAAGCTGATCATAACACCTAATGCATTAAAAACTTTTATTAAAACTTTTTAAATTTTTTTTATATTGTTACAGGATCAGATCAACTCGATATGGTTAAACAGATCTGCTTGTTTAGTCTTCTCTGTAAGGTCAACCTAACCGCTGTACCGCCAATGCCAGGACCAGTAGCATGGACTTACAAGGGATTATATAAGAACAGCTCCAGTGAAGTGAAGGCAGTGACCATATCAGCAATTGTAAGCATTGAAAAAGCGAAGACATGGATTATTTGGAAAAGAAAATACATCTCCTGGTGGCAAGGGGGGACGTGTGGTCTAAATAGCTGCGGGAGGAATTTTTGTCTATGGAATTTTCCTTCAAGATTGTGTGTGGGGAGAAGTTGGACCCTACTGTGTACCACTACCTCTGGTCCTGGAAATTACCCCACGCTCCATCCACACTATGACTACCCAAAACCCCTGTAACACAAAAAACCCTCCTCCACCAAAGGAACCTTATCTACCCATACCCGCTGTGGGTGGGGACTTGCAGGACTGGTGCAAAGAAACTTTATATAAGGGAAAGAACTGATTACTCAATTAGGGGTTGAAAGGGTAAACACATAAATTTATATAATTGCGAAAGAACGATAACTCAGTCCATAAATGGGGGTTTCCAGTCTCACTGGTTCCAAGGTAACCTTCATTCTGGAGTAGGTATTAATAACACTTGGGAGATACTGAAATCAGCTGAGCATTTACATACAAGATATGCAGCTGTCGCTATCCCAGGATGGTGTTGCCTCCTAGATGATTTAACTATGGGGCACTTACAAGAGTGGGATGTATACTACGCAAATGAGACTCACCACAGTTATACCTGGGGTACAAAGAGATTTGTTATTTGGAAGTGTTGGGATGATAATTCCCTCAAAGGAGAACATCACTATTTGTTGTGGCTACCAGTTGAGATGAACATTGATCAAGGGAGACCTACATTCAGAGATGCCCTGCCCTGGTGGGAAACTGAGATAAAGGCCCCTGTGGTCCCTTCAGCTGGTATGATTGATTTTTGTGTCCAATTTAGACCAGAATTTTGGTTTATTTGGTCGACTTAACATAATTGTACCAGGGCTACTAGAGTAGCTGAGAGAACCCTATGGTGGACATGGGCAGAATTATTTGCCACAAAGGGAATTAATTATGCCAAAGAGGTTAAATGAACAAAACAGAATTTTTTGGCTCTCTATGGGATGCTGGAATACAGCTTTTGGAGTGTGGAATGCAGAAAAAAATAGCAGATGCATCTGCACATGCAAATCGCCTCCAGGTGGCAGTGGGTCTCTTAACAAAAGGAGGATTATCCTCTGCACAAGTATTGAAATCTACAGACAAGTTGGTGGCAACTCTGGGAATTGAATCAATTAAAGTATAAAAGACTTCATGCAGGGTATCCGTAGGACCCTGGATAATATAATATGGGATGCTGCATGTATGCAAGTACAATTAGCCCTTAACAAACATCTTTCACATTATACAAGACATCACTCAACATCCGTGGACACCAGGAAGACAGGGTCACAACTTGCCATATGACATAAAACCTCAATGGCCTTTTAGGGATACTTGGACTACTTTCTGGGAAGGATGTACAAAGGGGGTTTGCTGGTTTTGAGTAAAGGGGGTGGGAAATGGGACATGGACCAATGTGCAACTTCTACAGCTGGGACTAGGGAGGATGCATATGGGATTGGGTAATACACTAAGGTGTATGGGAAATCTATATGCCAAATGGATCATGATTCATAATAAAAAATCATCAGAATCAGGATCCAGGAATCTGGATAGAAACGGGAAATTTGTGGGAGGGGTAGTCCTTAGAACCACCAGAACTTTCCTGTACCAAAACAATACATGTTTGAGAATTGCTTGCATTTGGGCAATGGATTTGTTGGGAGGGGAATGCTACCCTCCATTGGGAAAGGGGACTATTATGCAAACACAACTGATAAATAAGTGTGTTATCTATCAGACACAGAAGCAGGGAACTTACAGCTTATAGTGGAAGGACAATTTTTCCATTTGTGCTGGCCCCTGAATATCAAAAAGTACTTAACAATGGGAATTGACCTACCCACAAATGGGAGCAACAAAGTGCCTTACCCTACTTTGGGAGACTGGGAAGAAATAGAACAACTACAAAGCCTTGATAGCAAAGCAAGAGAAGGAATACTTCTCACCACTTAAACAGAAAACAGTGAAAATTATTATAGACTTGCCACCACTCTTCCAGAGGAACGTGATTGGAAAGGTCTTGGATGCATCATTAGGAACCAAGTGCCTTACCATGCTACCTGGACTGTTATAACCACAAATATATCAATGTTTATTGAGATGCTATGTTTAAGGTATATGTTATGTACAATGAGGATTCAAAGGCAGTGAGAAAGAAGACTACATCGAAAACACATCCACCCCCTCAGCCTCCCTTAGAGGAACCTTGTAGTAGCGTTGAGTTCTCCGCCGCAAAGAATGCAGCCCTCTAGAAACCAAACAGAGACTTGCAATAGTGCTGTGCAAGGAGAAAGGATGGTGTGGTCCTTTCTGGTTTTACCTTTAAGTGGGGAAGTGTAAAGATATGTGGAGTGTAAGACTGTTTATTCTTTCACGTAAAATTGTTTGAGGGCTTTGCAAAATCAGGATGATAAAAAAGGAAGAGAACAAGTACATAGACAGAAATCATGATCAATCAGTGTTAACAAAGACAATGACCAGAAACAAAGTTGGTCAGTTACACTAATTGATAAAGAAACCAGGGGTGTGCAAATCTTTATTCCAGCAGGGTTATCTGATTGAGGACTTCTAAACTGGGATGACAAGGAAGAAAGGGAAACAATAAGCAAACATGCTGGGACATAGATCTGACAAAACAAACATTAAGAGAGTGACAAAAACCAAACCCCATCAGTCTCAGTAATTGATAGACCATTGTACTGATTTTGGCTGGAATAGAATTCATGAGGATGTATTGGATCCTGTGGAGCCTGAGCATGATGTAAATGGTATGGAATAAGGGATGGAGATGGTACCGGTTTTGGCTGGGGTAGAGTTAGTTTTCTTCATAGTAGCTTGTATGGGGCTATGTTTTGGATTTGTGATGAAGACAGTGCTGATAACACAGGGATGTTTCAGTTATTGCTGAGCAGTGCTTACACAGCATCAAGGCCTTTTCTGCTTCTAATGCTGCCCCAACAGCAAGTAGCTGGGGATGCACCAGAAGCTGGGAGGGGACACAGCTGGGACAGCCGACCCCAACTGACCAGAGGGATATCCTATACCACATGGCATCATGCTCAGCAATAAAAGCTGTGGGGAAGGAGGAGGAAGGGAAGATGTTCAGAGTTGCAGCATTTGTCTTCACAAGTCACCGTTACACGTGATGTAGTCCTGCTTTCCTGGAGAAGGCTGAACATCTTCGTGCCGACAGGAAGCAGTGAATGAATTCCTCATTTTGCTTCGCAAAAATGTGGTTAAACCACAATAGCCATCAAATAATTACAGGTGCCACTCCTTGGAAGACCAACCAGGACTTGGCAACTGATCAGAGATCCGGGACACCAGACTGGGAGGGATGAGGGAATTAACAGAACCATACAAATCAGTGAAGGGACATACGGGGGAAGGGGAGTTGAGGGGGAGGGTAGACAGAAAAGGGGTACACAGGGCTGGTCATGTGTAAAACACGGTCAATCAGTGCGCTTGTCTGGCTGAGCCCTGCGCCTGTGTCCTGGTTTCGGCTGGGATAGAGTTAATTTTCTTCTTAGTAGCTGGTACAGTGCTGTGTTTTGGATTTAGTGTGAGAATGATGTTGATAACACTCCGATGGTTTAGTTGTTGCTAAGTAGCGCTTATCTTCAGCCAAGGACTTTTCAGTTTCCCCTGCTCTGCCAGCAAGCAGGTGTGCAAGAAGCTGGGAGGGAGCAGAGCCGGGGCAGCTGACCTGAACTAGCCCAAGGGGTATTCCATACCATGGAACGTCATGCCCAGTATATAAACTGGGGGGAGTTGGCCGGGTGGCGCGGATCGTGGCTCGGGAACTAACTGGGCATCGGTCAGCGGGTGGTGAGCAATTGCATTGTGCATCACTGGTGGTTTTGTTTGTTTGTTTGTTTGTTTTTCCCTTCCTCCCCCTCCTTTTTTGTTATATTCCTTTTCATTACTATTATTATTATTATATTTCATTATTACTATTGTTAGTATTATATTTTACTTTAGTTATTAAACTGTTCTTATCTCAGCCCACGAGTTTTACTTTTTTTTTCCCTCTTTCCTCCTCCTCACCCCACTGGGAGGGGGAAGGGGGAAGCGGCTGCGTGGTGCTTAGTTGCTGGCTGGGGTTAAACCACGACAGCCTGATAACCGCAGTCTGTCCTATCACCTTCTATCTTCTTACTGCATCTTTTCTTAACTATCTCTCTGCATATTGTCACTCTCTATCCTGTGTGTGCTACAAGGACTAAGTGCCAGCTACTGGAGAGACCTGTATGTGAGTCAGTGAAAACTGGTGGCAGCTACTGGAGTCAGACTTGGGCTGTGGGTGCCCCTGGCCTGTGGTGTCAGCTACCGGAGCCAGTGGGGTCTCAGCCTCACTGGAGCGAGTGGGGGTCTTTGGCTTCCAGCCACTGGGGCAGGAACGGTGTGTGTCCCCAAAAGCAGCTACTGGGGGGGACCGACATGAGGGAGGCAAGTGAGGGGCTCAGTGCTGGCGGCTGGAGCGGGACTGTGGGTCACAGCCCATGTGCCTGGTGCCGGCTGAGTGCCTGTATCTTCCCCAGTCCTGATGGGCGTGGGGTATGCATGTGCATTCACCAGCAAACTTTAAGCTGGACCAGCTGGTGAGCAGGGGAGCATTGGGTCCAGGCTGGAGTATCAGGCAGGTGGGGGGTTCCGTGGTGGCACACCCAGAAGCACTTGGGAGTGGGGTGCATATTTGCAGCGAGCATCAAGCTGGACCAGCCGGCAAGTAGGGACCCGTGGGGCGGGTAAGGGGGCCAGAATTCGGGCAGAGGTGCCAGGTGGACAGAGGCACTGTGCCGGTACTCGAGGGATCTGTGAATGTGTGTGTGTGTGTGCTTGTGAACCTGGTGAGTGTGTGTGCCTGCACTAGTGACCTCCTGTCTCTACCAGCCAAAGAGGAGGAAGGGGACTTGGCTGTCTATGTTTATGTTTTATCATAAATGGTTTGGTTTGGAAGGGACCTTTAAAGATCATCTAGTTCACGCCTCCCGCCCTGTACAGGAACATCTTTCACTACCTCAGGTTGCTCAAAGCCCTGTCCAACCTGACTTTGAACACTTCCAGTGACGGGGCATCCACAACTTCTCTGGGCAACCTGTTCTAGTGTCTCACCACCACCATACTGAAAAAACTCTTTCTTATGTCCAATCTAAACCTACCTTCTTTCAGTTTAAAACCGTTGCCCCTTCTCCTGTAACTATAGGCCTTCGTAAATAGTCTTCCTCCATCTTTCTTATAAGCCTCCTTTACATATTGAAAGGTCGCAATAAGGTCTCCCCAGAGCTTTCTCTTCTCCAGGCTGAACAATCCCAACTCTCTCAGCCTTTCTCCACAGGAGAGGTGTTCCAGCCCTCTGAGCATTTCCGTGGCCCTCCTCTGGACCCTGCTCTGGAAAGACAGGTCCATGTCTTTCTCGTGTTGGGGACCCCAGAGCTGCATGCAGTGCTCCAGGTGGGATCTCACCAGAGCGGAGCAGAGGGGCAGAATCACCTCCCTCGACCTGCTGGCCACGCTTCTTTTGATGCAGCCCAGGATACGTTTGGCTTCCTGGGCTGCGAGCGCACATTGCTGGCTCATGTCCAATTTGTCACCCACCAGTATCCCCAAGTCATTCTCTGCAGGGCTGCTCTCCGACCATTCCCCCTAGTCTGTACAGATACTGGGGATTGCCTCGACCCAGGGGCAGGACCTTGCACTTGGCCTTCTGGAACTTCATGAGGTTCACATGGGCCCACTCCTCTCAAGCCTGTCAAGGTCCCTCTGGATGGCATCCCTTCCCTCAAGCGAATCAACTACACCACTCAGCTTGGTGTGACCTGCAAACTTGCTGAGGGTGCACTCAATCCCACTGTCTGTGTCATCGATGAAGATATTGAGCACTATTGGTCCCTGTACAGACCCTTAAGGGACACCGCTCGCTCCTGGTTTCTGCTTGGACGCTGAGCCATTGACTGTAACTCTTTGGACACGGCAATCCAGCCTGTTCCTTATCCATCTAACAGTACACTCTTCAAACCCATACCTCTCCAATTTCGAGGTAAGAATGTTGTAGGGGACCGTACCAAAGGCCTTACAGAAGTTCAGGGAGATGCCATCAGTAGCTCTTCCCTTGTCCACTGATGCAGTCACTCCATTGGAGAAGGCCACTACATTAGTCAGGTACAATCTGCCCTTGGTGAAGCCATGTTGGCTGTCTCTAATCACCTCCCTGTCTTCCATATGTTTCAACATGTCTTCCAGGAGCATCTGTTCCCTGATCTTATCGGGCACAGAGGTGAGGCTGACTGGTCGGTAGTTCCCAGGGTCCTCCTTATTACCCTTTTTAAAAATGGGTGGGAGTCCAGTATGTAAGTGCTGTTGAAGGCAGCACCTTGTCTGTGGCCGTCTGTGTGACCAGCCATTGCAGTGCCCCGTGTGCATGCATATGCGTCTGGGATACGTGTCCAGCTTCGTTACCGGCTGAACCTGCAAACAGGAAAGCAGCAGCCACGTGCCTCAGCCTGGGCAGGGAGCCCGTGTCCCCAGGCACTGCTCTGGGCTCCAGCAGTCGGGCTGGAGAGGACCTGGGCTGGAGCGGTTGGAGGCGGTGGCTGCGCTTCTTACATCACTTAACAATGTAGGCATGTTAGAGCACTAAAAAGCACAGAGATCTCTGTCTTTATAATTATCAACAGCATTTACGGGACTGCGTTAATAAAGTGTAAAGCTCTTCCGGTCAGCCCTGCAGCAGTTGGGCAGTTGGACTAGATGACCGTTGTAGGTCTCTTCCAGCTGAACTATTCTGTTCTAATTCATGCAGCCTTTTGCTGGCTGCCAACAGCAGGAGACTCTCAGGGACACAGGAGGCTGAGCATCGTGCAGTCGTGTGCCCTGGCCAGGCAAAGGCCAGCAGCACGCAGAAACTTGCTGTGGGATGTGTCAGGGAAGGGCCAAGGGCAGGCCAAGGGAGGGAACGAGGTGGGCCAGGGAGGAAGAAGCTGGAGGGACTTTTGTTTCTGAAAAAGTACAATTTCTGGGGCAAGAACGGAGCTCTCAAGCTCTCTGCGTGGGTTTGGTCTGCTTTTCTCCTCATTCTAAGAAAGAAAACAGCACCTCCTCCGAGCCGGCAGCATTGCCACGGGGAGCTCCTGTTCTGTGCCGTTGGCGGGGGGGAGCACAGGTGACAAGCTGAGGCTGGACACCTCGTGGGAAGGCAGCTGCAATGAGGGGCAGCTCAGTCAGCATCGAGGGGCTTCGCTGTCTGCTTCTAGCTGCCCCTGAAATAACTTGGCTGTGGCTGGAAGCAAGGAAGTGCCTGCAAGGCAGCATGGTGGAGCAATCCTCCAAACCCTCTGCAGGAACTCAACACGCTGAGGTGCCTCTCTAAAGTGCCTGTGGGCTAATGCAGGCAGCATGGGGAGTAAACGTGAGGAATGAGAGATCTGCGCGCACTTGCAGGGCTACGATAGCGTTGGGATCACGGAGGCATTGTGGGATGGCTCCCATGACTGGAGTCTTGCAATGGAGGGACACGGGCTCTTTAGGAAGGACAGGAAGGACAGATGAGGAAGGGGAGTTGCCCTTCATGTGAGAGAGCAGCTGGAGTGCGTGGAGCTCTGCCTGGGGACGGAAGAGGAGTCGACAGAGAGCTTCTTAGAGAGAGGACAGGCAAAGGTGACACGTACAGTGGGTGCCTGCTAAAGGCCACCTGACCAGGAAGAACAAGTGGATCAGGCCTTCTACAGGCAGACAGGAGCAGCCTCATGATCGCAGGCCCTGGTCCTCCTGGGGAACTTCAGCCCCCCTCAGACCTGCTGAAGGGACAACACAGCTGGACATAAGCAATCCAGGCAGTTCCTGCAGTGCAGTGATGAGAACTTGCTCCTCCAAGTGACAGAGGGGCCAACGAGGAAAAGGGCTCTGCTGGACCTCATCCTCACCAGTCAGGAGGGGCTCACTGGGAATGTGAAGATCGAAGGCAGCCTTGGCTGCAGCCACCATGAGATGGTGGAGTTGAGGAATGTGAGGGCAGGGAGGAGGGTGACAAGCAAGCTCACGACCCAGGACTTCCGGAGAGCAGACTCTGGCCTCGTTAAAGGTCTGCTTGGAAGAGTCCCCTGGGATAAGGCCCTGGCGGGAAGGGGGGGCCCAAGAAAGCTGCTTCATATTCAAGGATCACATCTTCCAAGCTCAAGAGAGGTCCATCCCAGCGAACAGCAGGTTAGGCCAAAATGCCAGGAGGCCTGCGTGGATGAAGAAGGAGCTCCTGGCCAAACTCAAACAAAAAAGGAAGCACAGGAGGGCGGAAGCAAGGACGGGTAACCTGGGAGGAATACAGACACATTGTCTGAGCATCTAGGGAGGAAGTTAGGAGAGCTAAAGCCCAAATGGAACTGAATCTGGCCAGGGATGTCAAAGACAACAAGAAGGCCTTCTCTAAGTACACAGGAGACAAAAGGCAGACTAGGGAAAATGTGGGCCCATTGCTCAATGAGATGGGGGGCTGGTTACCCAGGACATGGAAAAAGCTGATGTACTGAATGCCTTCTTTGCCTCAGTCTTTAATAGCAAGACCGGACTTCAGGTATCCCAGGTCCCAGAGAACAGGCTGGGGAAGTCTGGAGGAAGGAAGACATACCCTTGATGGAGAAGGATCAGCTCAGGGAATACTTAAGCAAACTGGACATACATAAGTCCATGGGCCCTGGTGGGACATACCCACGAGTGCTGAGGGAACTGGCTGATGTCGTTGAGAGGCCACTCTCGATAATCTTTGATTAATCATGGCGACTGCGAGAAGTGTCCAAAGACAGGAAAGGTCACCCCCATCTTCAGGAAAGGCAAGAAGGAGGACCCAGGGAACTACAGGCCAGGCAGCCTCACCTTGATCTCTGGGAAGGTGAGGAAGCAGCTGATCCTGGAAACCATTTCCAGGCACATGAGGGATGAGAAAATCAAGAGTAGTCAGCACGGCTTCACCAAGGCAAAGTCATGCTTGACCATCCTGATAAACTTCTACGATGAAATGACTGAGGGAAGAGCAGCGGATATTGTCTATCTGGACTTCAGTAGGGCCTTTGACACTGTGTCCCATAAGATCCTCCTCCTAGACAAGCTGGTGTACAGGCTGGATAAGCAGACAGTGAGGTGGTTTGAAAACTGGCTAAAAGGCTGGGCCCAGAGGGTGGTGATCAGTGGTATGAAGTCCAGTTGGAGGCCAGTAACCAGTGGTGTACCCCTCAGGTCAATACTGGGTCCAGTCCTGTTTAACATCTTCATTAATGATCTGGGTGTCCTCCCTTGGCGCTGGGGGCTTGGATTAGTCTCCTGGGGCTGAGAGGGACCGGAGACAGATCCTGCATCCTCCTTGCAGACCCTGGATGCCATGGACAGCATGCTGCAGGTCTTGGTGCTGAGCTCTCCCAACTCCTGCCCACTGGAACTGCAGAATATCCTCAAGATCTGGCACTGGCAAAGCGTGGGGTTGGCAGGGGCTGTTCCTCACCCTGGAGGGAAAGGACTATCCATGCCTGAGTAGATGGCTCCCACCCCAGTGCCACACACAGAGAGCACTCTGCAAGCAGGGTGTCCACCTCCCCTGGGGGAGCCGGGGGCTGCCCACCACGCTCTTCTGGAGCCCAGTGTCCCCTGGCTGTAGTCAAAGTCCCTTCGCCTCCACAGGCTCCTCCCGTCTCATGGAAAAGCCTTGCCCGTGGCACTTCTGGGCCATCTCTGCCCCCAGAGCTTTCCTCCCACCAAAGCAGTGGGAGGAATTTGACCCTTCTCCTTAGGCACCACAGCAGTGGCAGCTGGCACTGCCGTCTCACGGCCTCCCAGTCCCCCATGCTTTCTTCCCCAGACCCGACCAGGGGAGAGACCCACTGGGACCTGCCCATCTTGCACAGGGAGCCCATCCCAGAAGCTCTGTTCTCCTGGCTTCCCAGGGGGCCATATCCCCACCCCCCACTGCAGACCCCCAGAGAGGCTCCTGCCCAAAAGGCTGGCCTCCATGGAGAGGGGACACAGGGCTGTGTTCTGCAGGAGGGCACTGAAAGCAGCAAGGGACCCTGGGGGCAGGAACCCCACTACAGGCTTGGCTCCAGCCTCAAGAAAGCCTTGATGAACAGTGCGAGTCCAGCCGGGAGCTTAGCAGTGCTGCTTCTGTTGGAGTGGGTGTCAGCTCCCGGGGCAGACTGGCAGCTTTTCTCCTTGCAGATGCTGCTGCCCTTCACCAAGTCCCAGAGAGCAGCTGCATGTGAGAGGGCCGTGGGGAGGATTAGGACACTGAGTGATTTGCTGGCCAGCTGCTCCTCAGAGGAGGTGAGGGGCCTGGCCCCCTCCAGCCCGGCTGTCTCCCTTTCCCTGCACACCGGAGCAGCCTGCAGCTCAGGGGTGCCTGCGAGGCAAGCCTGGGCGCTGGCTGGGGCACTCAGCAAGGCTCCGCCTTGAAGCGAGGGTCTCCATCCCTCCTTTTCCCATGGGTTTCTCTCCCCAGGCCACTCTCCACCAGAAGCCAGCACTGTGCAGGACAGGACTGCCAAAGGACCATGGGGGGAGCCCAGGCCTGGCAGCTCTCCCTGCCTGAGGCTGCTGCCCAGATAGCTGCTTTGGGAGCCGGGGCCGGCAGGGCCCTCCAAAGCTCTGCCTCACCGTGGATCCATCCCTGGGCAGACTCTTGGGTTCAGGGCTTTGCTCCCAGCTGCCTCCCCTCAGCCCTTCTGCTGTCCTCCACCCTCACCCAGGACTGGCACCCCACTGAAGGAGACGGCGACAGCCTTTTTGGCTCTGTGGAGATCCATATGCCTATCTTGGGAGAGCTGGTGGGATGGCTCATTCTCTGCTGCACGTGCAAGGACTGGGACATCAGATGGGGGGCTTTGGATGCTCTTCATTACCCCTTCAGATTCATCCTCCAGCAAAGCTGTAAGAGGAGCTGTGGTGGGCTGCATCCCTCCACACACAGACATGTCCTGATGCATCTGCTTGTTTTCCTGAGTATTGCGATGGACTGTTCTTGTGCTTGGTGGAAGCCATCCATGAAAGTCCACCAGCTTCCCTGACCTCCTTTGCCCTTCACAGATGCTTCCCCTAGGATTCCACCAACTTTTTGCTGCATGCTTACCTCAAGTCCGGGATCTGTTCTCTTCTGCTCTCTCCTCCCCCCCCTCAGGATCATGAACCCCACTGTTTCATGGTCCCCACAGCCAAAGCTACCATTGACTACCACATCCCCAAACCAATTTTCCCTACAAGGGAACAGCAGATACAGCTGTGCATCCCCCCAGGCTGGTCCCTCCAGTGCCTGTAGCAAGACACTATCCCTGACGCCCTCCAGAAATATCCTTGACTGCTTGCATCCTGCCATCTTGCAAGCAGATGTCATGGAGGTTAAAGTCCTCCATGAGAATCAGAGCTTGTGACACCATTTGGGAAACTTGTTGACAAAGATGCTGTGTCGTACTGACTCTTCTGTGTTTCCCCTCCTGTTTAGGCAGGACACTGCCAGAGGATAATCCAGAACATTCACAGCTCCAAAGAGAAGCTGAGAACACCTTCTGGCTTGCTTTCTTTACCCAATACCAGCAACATTACCATGGTAATGAGCTCCTCCCTTGCTGGGACGCTTGTCCATGGCATCAGCAGAGACTTGTGTGAGCAAAGGGATCCAGAATCAGGGATGGCATGGTCTCTGTCTCCCTGGTGAGAGGGTTGCTGCTGTCCCTGAGCAGGTGCTATCTGAGGGCTGCACTCCAGTGTCCCAGCAGCAGCTCCAGCTCTCCTGGGCACAAGCAAACCCTGGTTCTCTGTAGGGCCAGCATGCTGTGCCCATGACCCCAACCCTCCTCCCTCACCCTGAGGGCCCTCTGTTCCCATCCTCCACCATGCAGTGACTGCAGCCCCTGCTTCCAGCTTCACGTGGGCACTGCTGCCAGCACTGCCAGGCATCTCTTCCTGGAGCTGCTCTCACCGCTCAACTAAGCAGCAGCCTCAGGGCACTCACTGTGACATGTCTTCCCTCCCTGCCTTCTTCCTGTAGGCATTTGGAAAATACCTCCATCCTTCTGAGAGGACAGACATCATCCTCGTGGCCATCAAGGCCATGAGAGACTCCAGAATCTATGACAAGGAGACAGCCAGCATCATCTTGGATGTAACCATGAAAGACCCTGCTTCCTGGCTGACAGACGTAAGCAGCCTGTGGCTGGACTGCCCGGCCCTTGAGCCCTTTCAGGCATTGCTCCCTCCTTCCTCCATCCCTCCCTCCCAAACCCAGGTGTCTTGGACACCTGAAGCCCTTTCAAGCCAGCAGAGAGGGCTGGGAAGGGCAGCAGTTTCAGTGACAGCTGGGGAAATGGCTGCACTCCAGTGGCAGAACCATCCTCACCTGTGTCCCTCCACGTGCCAAAGATCGTGAGGTGCATCCACAAAAACCTGGAGCGCACCTGCACAATGTCAACTTGGCACAGCCTGGAATCACTCCTTCTCCTGGTGACCGACCAGTGCCCCAAGGAAGTGGTCATGAGCCTACTGAACTTCTCTCCGCCATGTGACAGGTACCACCCCCAACAGCCTTGAGGGCTTGTTCCCTGTGGGGAGAGGGGCCCAGAGACTCTCTGGCTGCCAGACCCATGGAAAATGGCAGGACATCCCTGAGGAGCAGGGCCTTCCATCCCACCATGCTTTCCAGCACCAGTGGGTTGGCCAGGCCTGCAGCAGCCAACGCTGGCCAAGCCAGCCCACGGCCCCGCCACGGCGCTCCTCCCTGCCCCACAGGGAACACCACCTCAGCCCCCTCCTGCTTGCCCAGGCAGGGTCCCCAGGTACCCCAAGTGAGGGCTTGGGCAGGGCCAGGGCTGCAGGACAGCCTGGGTCCTGCGGGGCTGGCCCGGGTGTGGAGCAGTGGCCGAGGCAGCCCTGCCGGCAGAGTGCTCTGGGCCTGCAGCATTGTTGTCCTGGGCGTACGGGAGGTGATGCTCTCCCAGCCCCACATAGTGGAGAAGGTCCTGAGTGAGCTGCTCAGTGTGCTCCAGGACCGGCGGCTTGAACAGGCTCTTCAGCTCCACCATGGAAGACACCTGCATCGTTCAAATGGGCACTGGTGGCCATGTGGCCCTCCACAGGCAGGGCTGCACCAGGATGTGCGTCCATGCCCCAGTGCCCTTGTCCTGAGCTGCCAGTGGAAACCAGGTGCCGCACAGTGTGGGGAGCCCTGCAGGTCTGCCTATCTCTCGCTGCCGTCCGTTTCAGCTGCTGGTCTGCACTGACATTCCAGTAGAGGACTGTGGTGCCCTCTACCACTGCCAGAGGTACCTCAGGCATCCAAGCCTGGTGGTGCTGTCGCTGGTGCTCAGGGGCCTCATGACGCTGTCTCAGACACCTGATGTGGTGAGCAGGGCGTATTCAAGTGGTTGGCAGCCAGGAGCTGGAGCAGTGGGTAGCGCAGTGGCTTGGCCTTGGCTAGGAGTCAGGAGGTGGGGTGGTGGCTCCCAATGCCCTCCCTGCCGTGGAAGGACCTGGTGGCTGCCTGGGGAGCTCTCCAGGCATAGTGGGTTACCAACCCATCTGCCCCTTCAGGCCGGTTTGAAAAGGAGGTGGCTGAGCAGGGGACACGGAGGCTTTGCTCTCCTGCCCTACCCCGGCTCTCCTGCATCCCCTGGCCACTGTCTGCCAGGAGGCTGCTGCAGCAACTCCTGTGCCACCTGCTAGGAAGCTGGACGGGAGGCCAGTGCTCAGTGAACGGAGCATTTTTGCCAGGGTGGTCTTTCACCACTTCACAAAAAGGAAATTCTGTGCTTCATACAGGGAAGAAAAATTCAGGTCCTGCTGCCAGGCATCACAGAGACCCTGCAGTATGCCAACACTGACATCAAGATGAAGGCCCTGGTTATCTTCAGAAATGTGATGGGTCATATGAAGAGGGAGGAGGCCAGCCCCATCACTCTGCAGCTGGCAGAGAAGCTCCTACCACTCTCCGACAGTGTAAGGCTGCTGTGGGAGCCTGAGCCCTGACAATGGGCACTCTGCAAGGAAAGCTGCCCTTCAGCCTGCCCTGCAGGCAACACTTGGGCAGTGCTGCTCCCCTGGGCTCTTATGGGATGGCTTCTGGGCTCTGCAGCCCAGCATGGCTTCTCCCTGGCATGTTGATGCCTCTGGGCAACCTGAGGCCCCTGGGATCTGAGAGCTCCCCCAGCTGAGCTGCGAGGCAGGACCATATGTTCTCCCTAGGCGCCGTGGCGGGGTGCTGAGGCTGAGCCAGTGGTGTGTGCCCCGGAGGCATTGCCAAGGGTCAGCCTGGTCTCCTTTTCAGCCCTTCCCTGGGGACCTCTGCAGTGGTGTGGCTGGTGCAGCTGGTGTGATCGGTGTGGTTGGTGTGGCTGATATGGCCGATGTGGCTGGTGCGGCTGGTGGTAAATGCTGGGGGCTGGGAGAACACTCAGAGGCACAGGAACCACAGGATGGAAACCTCTTGCGTGGCCTTTCAGGGGCCCGGGGCCATCCAGCCATGGCTGCAGATCTGGCCCACAGCTCCTGTGTGCAGAATCTGACCCTGGATCATCTCCTCTCACACTGGCGACACTAACACCCTCGCTCACTGCAGGCAGGGAGCAGCTGTTGCTCAAGTTCTCCTGTCCTCCTCCCTACTAGGAGTCCATCCAGGTGCAAGAGCTCTCCACCCGCCTCTTCAAAGATGTGATGCAGATGGTGGTGTGGAAAGTAAAGCAGCAGATGAAGCAGCAGGTGCAGAGGGGACTGCTCCTACTGTTTTCCATATAAGCGACCAGACCCACAACGTGGCCAAGGTACAGATTTCAAAGCTGACCAGTGACACGGGGAAGGGCGTGCTGACCCCACAGGGGTGGCCTGGGCATCAGGGCAAGGGCTGCTGGCAGTCAGAGTATAGGAATATGTGCCACCTTGGGGTCCCAGCACCCTGAGTCACTGAGGACAGGGCAGAACTCCTCTCCTTCCCTGCACTGGTCTCACCACTGCCTTCCTCCTCCCCCCATGACTCCTGCACTGCAGAGGTGGATGGGAAGCTGGGGTCCCCTCCCAGCCCTGCTCCCCCTGTTCAGCCCTCCTCCAGCACAGCCCAGAGGAAGGGTCCCTGCAGACCCAGCGCGACCAGGGGTGGAGGATCTGGCACGGACATTGTCCAGACCTGCCCTACCTGGTCCCGCCAGCGTCACCACTCTGCTGCCTGGCAGCGTGAGATACACGAGATACCTGAGGTGGTGGCCGCCCCATGTCCCTGCCCTGGGCACTGAACCCAGTTCAGACTCTGTCCTCCACCACCTCCTCCTATACCAGGCTGGGAAAGGCTCGCAGCCTGACCAAGAGGAGGGGGATGCCAGGTCTCCTTCCATGGGCTGTGGTGCCATCTCCCAGCCTCTGCTGCTCTGCAGGTCTCTGGAGAAGCCCTCCTCCCTGCTGCAGAGCTCCTCAAGTGGAAACAGCTCAAGCACCTGACTCAGACGGAGCAGGCATGGAGGACTGGAGAGTGCTTGGTGAGGACAACCCCCAAAGCCCGAGGGCCGGGCTGGACAAGGGCTGCCACACGTGCCTGGGGTGTGGGACATGCAGCTGTGCCTTGCCTGCCCTGCTCCAGCCCAGAGCCCACAACCTGGAGCTGCATCGTGGTTCCCTGCCCTCAGGCATGGAGCCCCCAAGGGCTCTTCTCCAGGCCCCTCTCCCCTCCCCACCCCAGGGTGCTGAAGGAGACACTGGCCCATCCTGGTCCTGGCAGCAGGATGGAGGGGGTCTCAGCACCCCCAGGGCCCCCTCAGCCTGCGGCTCCCTCTGAACCTTTGTCCCCACAGGGCTACTGGCTGGGAGATGGGAATGGCCTGGGGTGATGGGAGGAGGGATTGGTCCAGCCAGCTGGGGAGGGTCTGTGACAGCCCGATGCCCGTGTGCTCTCTCCAGCTGGTGCAGGACAGGAGCAGAGTTGAAGAACACGTGTGTCAGAGCCTGCCATACCTGGAGGATACTCAGACCACCTTGTGAGAGGTGGCCGTCAGGTTCATCAGTGAGCCACAGTCCCCAGGGTCCCTCTTCTGGCCACCTGGCCCCAGTTTCCACTGCTGCACTGGCAGCAAGGGGCAGCCCTGGGGCTGCCAGAGCCCCGACAGGGCAGCCAGGGGCTCTGTGCCTCCCTCTCCCACCCCTGTCCACACAGTTGGGCTTGGTGGCAGCCTTGCTCAGTCCCACTGCCCTCAGGTACTGTCCTTCCCTGGGGTCACCCTGCTGAGGGGGAGGAGGGCGTGCAGCCAAGCTGGCAGGGCCAGGGGCCATGCTGCTGGGAGCATGCTGGGGAGCAAGAGGTCTGACAGCAGGTCTGTGCCTAGGGCTGGCAGGGCGGCACCTGAGGAACCGAAGCCCGGAGAAGCTGAGGGAGATCTGCAAGGGTGAATAGGGGCAGTGCTGCGTGTGCTGGGGCTGGTGGGGCAGGGGACAGAGGTTGGGCAGGCTGCTGCCTTGCCTTGCCCTGCTCCAGGGAAACTCTTCAGGGGCAGAGGAGCACGTGTCGTGGTTTAACCCCAGCCGGCAGCTAAGCACCACAGAGGCGCTCGCTCACTGCCCCCCCACCCCTGGGATGGGGGAGAGAATCAGGAAAAAAAAAAAACCTTGTGAGTTGAGATAAAGACAGTTTAATAGGACAGAAAGGAATGAAAAACAATGATAATGATAATAATAATATGACAATAGCAATACTAAAAGAATTAAACTATACAAAGCAAGTGGTGCACAATGCAATTGCTCACCACTCGTTGACCGATGCCCAGTTAGTTCCCGAGCCGCGATCCCCCCTCCCAGTTAACTCCCCCCAGTTTATATACTGGGCATGATGTCATATGGTATGGAATATCCCTTTGGCTGGTTTGGGTCAGCTGTCCTGGCAGTGTCCCCTCCCAGCTTCTTGTGCCCCTCCAGCCTTCTTGCTGGCTGGGCACGAGAAGCTGAAAAATCCTTGACTTAGTATGAACACTACTTAGCAACAACTAAAAACATCAGGGTGTTGTCAACATTATTCTCATACTAAATCCAAAACACAGCACTATACCAGCTACTAGGAAGAAAATTAACTCTGTCCTAGCCAAAACCAGGACAGCACGTCAGGGGCATTTGGGGTATTCCTGAGCAGCAGCTTGCAGCCGATCTGTTTGTCCCACCTGCTCCCTCCTGACCAGGGAAAGAGACGGGTGGGGCTGGCATGGTCTGGAGGGGATGTCTGGGGCAGTCTCTGCAAGCAGAGAGTTTTCCCATCTGCTCGGTTTCTTTCTGTCACAGCCCTAGAGCCCTTGGTGGAAGATGGCAAACCCTCAATCTGTTCACTGGCAGCTCAGACCCTGCTGATACTGAGCTCTCCAAAGGCACAGCCAACATCAGGATGGACCCTACGGGCGCTGTGCTGCTGGCCCTGCAAAGCTGGGGAGAGCTAAAGCTCTCCTCAGGAAAATGGCTGCATTTGATTAAAGCTGCAACAACCAGTCCAATGCCATGGTGCCCTTCAGACGGGGAGTGTCCTGAGCGTGCTGAGCAGGCAGCATCATTCCTGGCCTTTGCTGCTGCCTGCAGGACAGCTCACCCTCAGCACACCCTGGCCCCAATACTGTTGTAGAAGTTTACCCCTCAGTTAGGCTTTCCCCCAAAAGAAGCCATGTTTGTTCACCCGCTGTGGAAGGCTTTTCTTTAGGGAGGCAGAGGGCAAAAGGGAAAAGGCAGACCCTGAAGGAATCAGGATTGCATGAGAGCTGCCTGTCACACTTAACTTGCCTGCAGCCCATGGCAGCACAGCACCTCCAGACCCACTGTGTCCCTCCACCGAAGCCCCAGCAGCCCTGCTGGACCGCAGAACCTGGAGGAGAGGAGGAGAGAAGCTTTAGCCCAGCCTGCCCCTTCCTGAGACACCCCTGGGCATGACAAGGCACCCGTGCTCTGCCAAGCTGGCAGGTCGTCGTTCGTCCTGGTGTTCAGAGGTGGCCACCTCTGGCATGGTCGAGGCATGCATATCCGTGCCTGTGAGCCAGGGAACAAGTTTCCATGCAGGAGAGGGAAGAGCTGTGCCCCCGGGGCACCCTGCCACACCTCCTCTGGGCTGCTGGGGCCGGGCTTCTGGCCCTTTGGGAAGCAGGGCTGCTCTGGCCTGCTCCCACCACAGCAGCAGTAGCTGTCCCCTGCCCCTGACACGTCCCTCTTGCCAGTGCCATGGCACTGGCCAGACCCCAAATCCCATTGTTGGCACAACAGCTGCCAGGGCCGCACAGAGCACTGTGGCCACAGGACAGGGCCAGGCTGTGCCCGGTGCCATCAGCCAGGCAGTGGGGCCAGCGTGCGCCAGGCTCCCCATGGGCTGGGAGGAGGGAGGACGTAAAACTCCAGCAGGAGAGAGCTCCTCGCCGTTCCTGGCCAGCAGCTCCCCGCTGTGGGGCCAAGTCCAGGCCATCCCCATGGGTCCCCAGGAAATCTCTCATTCTGCCAGGGCTGGGGTGGAGGTCCCCTCCCTGCTGCCAGCCTGCCTGGCGGAGGGCCCTGCCCTGCCCGCGGCTCTCCTGCTGCAGGCAGCCGAGTTCTGCTGCATGCACGGCACCCTGAGGTGCAGGGACACGGGCCGAAGGACAGCCCTGGGCAGGCTTGGGGCACAGCCCAGCCGCACGCCCCTCCAGCCGTCCCGCTCAGGCTCCCACAGCTCGGGCTTCATTTCTGGCCCCTGTGCCCCTTCTGTCTCCTGGGGGCCGAGACCTGGAGCTGTCCCGCAGGAGAGACACCCGAGCAGCCCTGGGGACGGTCTCTCCTGGTGGCCCAGGGCTGACAGCCCGGCCCTCCTTCGCCAGGAGACAGAGCTGGGGATGGGGCTGCCTGGCTGCTGGGGTGGGGACTACAGCTCCCAGCCTGCAGTGGGGCCCTCGCCCCTCGCTCATGGCTGGGTGCAGGGGTTTGGCCCCTTCCTGAGCAGGTTTTCCCTGCGGTGCTCAGCTGTGGCAGCGGTGGGTCCCTCACGGCGCGCCTGGACCCAGCTGGACCTGGCTGGGGCGCTCAGGGTCATGGGCGCTGGAGCTGGTTGAATGGGACACCGCAGCCATGGGCCCTGCCACGTGCTTCATCACAACCGACAGGGAATTGCATTTTCAAAAAATTACACTTTGCCTGTCTTCTTCTCCTCATTTTTTTATTTTCTTTCCTCATTTCCTAATAAGGAAGAAAAGACAAATTAGAAATAAGCACCAACAAAAGCTTAAGAACGCTGTTTATTTCTTCATAAAAAAAAGAATACAGAATCAGTAGATTCATGCAAATGTTGGTAATATTTAGCAAAGACGTGTGCTGCCATCATCACATCTTTTTATCCACTCCGGCATCCTTCTGCATCCAAAGCAGAGAGCAGGACAGAGAGGCTGTATGACCCTGTATCAACAGGGGTTTCAGCAGTCAGAAAGAGGAGGCAGTTCCTGAAAAGCTCCACAACTCACAGCTGGAAAAGTTATTTTCTGCACTCTGAATGATTGCTTGTCAGAGCTTGTCTCTTCATACAGCAGAGCTTGCTCCTTACTGACTTGCACAGTGCAGTCAGAAGAGGAGAGATTTTTTTTGGAAGTTAAAGGAAGAAGTAGAAAGCAAAGAAATCCAATCACTTTTCATTTAAGCATGAACATTCAAGTTACGAAAGCTCACAAGCCCTGAGGTACCATAAATAAATCCCCTCTCAAGCTAACACGTATCATCACACTAGATGAAAGAAGGGCACAATTTTTGTGCGTGGCCTCCTTGAACCCCAGTACTCCTCACTGCCGCACACTCCGAGCAGCGTGTCTGCTCACACTTCCCTCAGGTGTGGAGGGAGAGACTGAGATGGCCAGTGCCCGACAGAAGAGGCTTCCCGCTGCTGGGACAGACCAAGCCTTAGCTGTTCTCAGGTGCAAGCATCTCCAAGGCAAAAGGGTTCCAGGAGCTTGAATCCGAAGACTGAATATCAAACAGATCTAAACCGACTCCATGCTGGCAATGCCTGACTCGGACCATGGATGCCTCTGGAAGATTTCTGTTCAGTTCTGGCAACTCAGAAATCCTCTTCTACAGGAAAAGATCAGAGAATTGGACTAATTAGCGTAAACCCAGCATAGTTCTACCCTCTCCAGTTCATGCAGAGGAACCTCTTTTACCCCCTGCAGCTAGGCCCATTTTCAACCATTTCTCCAGCTGTAGCCCAGGATAACTCCTTCCCTCCTCCTGGGAGGGACTGGCAAACCCTTACTGTGCTGTAATAGTATGAATGTAAAATTATAATACTGGCTTTTGAAAGAATTTCTGTTTTATCTATGATTAGCTTTATGTCAACCTACCAACTTCAGGTTTCAAATTATCACTGCTAGAAACAAAGGTCCTTTTCATTAACATGTTCATAATACATCAAAGCATGCAAAAAACCCCCAACCAACCAACCAAAAAAAGAACCAAAAGCCATTATAAAAACTGTTAAGACAACATTAATAACCAACAGTACTAGCAGGTTGTCAGTGGGCTATTTTAAAATTCAACAAGCCTTTTCAACTAAAAATTAGGAAGATAATCTCGTCTACAATTTAGTTCACCAAAAGCAAGAAGAGAAGTCAACAGAAGTCTGCACCAGGTGTGGAAACACAACAGTCATAGTCCATTATAGGTTGAATTATCACAGCCTGTATCTCTTGCCAATAAATTGTTTTAATTGGCATTGTTTAACAGAGTACTTTGCAATTATACATGTTGCAAGAGAATGTCCTACTTCAGTATAAAAAAAATTGAAACTAAACATAGTTGGAGACCACAGTAATCCACAGTCAGTGGGGAAGCTGGCGCTGTGAGCCTTTCCATCACTTTCTCCACACTCATCACCCATTGCCACTCTGCCAGAAAACATCTAGCCCAGGTATCTGGAATGACACAAATTTCTTAAGTTGGGATTTCTGTTTATCTGGAATACAGTATCACTTAACTATCCTGTACCTGGAGTACAATCTCTATCTACAGTGACAGAGAGAGAAATCAGAAATAAGAGAATGAACTGAAAGAAGGCTAAAGCTAATAAATAGCATAATCCTCTTCAGCAAGAAAAAGGAGCTACATGACCTGCTGGACCTTTCACTTACCATTTGAATCTCCCTCTTCAGAGCTTTCTGTTATTTGGAAATCAGAAATTTCATTTTGCTTTCTTAGCTCTAACTATTCAGGAAGGTTAGCACTCTCCTTTTCAGAAGCAGATGTAGCCACATCAAAGAAAAGTCTCTCTCTCATGTCCTATCTCAGATTTATTTTCATTGCCATTTTTCTGACGTTCTTGAAGTACGTTTTCACTTTCTTCTGTAGAAGAATCCTGTGTGAACTTAACTTCATTGTGATCCATGTAAGAAAGACACATGTTTTCCCAGAAGCTCTTCTCCCCCACTCCCTACTTCATCTCGGTCTTCTTCTGGAACTTTATTCTCTTTATTGAATTGAAAACTCCACCTCCTCTTTGTTATACTACCTGAAGACCGTTTGTTCTTTCTGCGTTTTCTTTTTGACACATCTACAAAGACAACAGAAAAAGTAATCCAAACCATACCAAACCAGTTCTTCCTTCCAAATCCAGCATCCTCATCTTTCTCGACTCACAAGGGAAACGATCAAAGGAACTGAAGTACCATTGTCTGTCTCCCTGTATAAGTCTAGAGAAAGGGTTGCAAGCTAATGGGGTCCATTTGCTATTAGATTTTTACAAGCCAGCTATATAAATTCATTCACCAACCACCTTCAGGAGTTCATGAGCAGAAAATTCTTACTTTGGATAGGAAGCTGTGTGGTGCATTGACCTTGGCTGGATGCCAGGTGCCCACCAAAGCTGCTCTATCACTCCCCCTCCTCAGCTGGACAGGGGAGAGAAAATATAACGAAAGGTTCATGAGTCGAGATAAGGACAGGGAGATCACTCAGCAATTACCGTCACGGACAAAACAGACTCGACTTGGGGAAATTAATTTTAATTTATTGCCAATCAAAGGTCAGAGTAGCATAATAAGAAATAAAAACAATCTTAAAACACCTTCCCCTCACCCCTCCCTTCTTCCTGGGCTCAACTTTGCTCCCAATTTCTCTACCTCCTCACCCCGAGCGGCACAGGGGGATGGGGAACGGGGGTTGCCATCAGTTCATTACGCATTGTCTCTGCTGTTCCTTCCTCCTCACGTGCTCCAGTGTGGGATCCCACCCACAGGAGACATTCCTCCACAAACTTCTCCAATGTGGGTCCTTCCCACCGGCTGCAGTTCTTCATGAACTGCTCCAGCATGGGTCCTTTCCACAGGGTGCAGTCCTTCAGGAATGGACTGCTCCAGCGTGGGTCCCCCGCGGGATCACAAGTCCTGCCAGAAAACCTGCTCCAGCCTGGGCTCCCCTCTGTGGGGTCACAGGTCCTGCCAGGGGCCTGCTCCAGTGCGGGCTCTCCATGGGGTCACAGCCTCCTTCGGGCATCCCCCTGCTCCGGCATGGGGTCCTCCACGGGCTGCAGGTGGAGATCTGCTCCACCGTTAACCTCCGTGGGCTGCAGGGGGACAGCCTGCCTCACCATGGTCTTCGCCACGGGCTGCAGGGGAATCTCTGCTCCGGCGCCTGGAGCACCTCCTCCCCCTCCTTCTTCACCGACCGTGGTGTCTGCACAGTTGTTCCTCTCACATATTCTCACTCCTCTCTCCAGCTGCTCTTGCACAGCTGTTTTTTTCCTCTTCTTAACTATGCTGTCACAGAGGCGCTACCACCATCGCTGATGGGCTCAGCCTTGGCCAGCAGCGGGTCCATCTTGAGCTGGCTGGCATTGGCTCCGTTGGACATAGGGGAAGCTTCTGGCATCTTCTCACAGAAGCCACCCCGGTAGCCCCTCCAATACCAAAACCTTGCCATGCAAACCCAATACAGAAGCATTAGCACAAAGCAAGGTTATTAGGTCAAGTTGCTTACTGTCTTATTACATGAACTAATATAGATGAACAGTAGAAAAGCGTTTTGAGACAAGCTCTTTTTCAAAACTTTTATAAAGCTGTAAACTTCAAAAGATAACTACATGTTGGGAAGAGCTGAAGAGACCATTTTAAGGGAATAGTTGAAGGAGAAAAAATTGTCTGTATTCTTTCTATTCACGGAATATCACACAAAGCATGTGGGTGAAGTCAGTGGCAAAATCCCCGCTTATGCCAGTGAGACCGGGAAACTTTGCACCATATAATGCATTTTAACTGCAAGAAACCCAAGTCCCTTTGTTCCTTCATGTCGTTCTCACAGGAGGAGTACAGTGAAGAAATAATGATCTTTCCTTCACATATGCATTACTGTTGCTCTCCTGTTTTTCCCCTTTATTTTGCAAGTCTAATCTCTTCAATTACAAATCACAGTAAGAAGGAGCATGCATTTTGGCATGAGAGGGAAGGGGAAGAAGGGAGGGAAATGGAGGAAGAGGAGGAAAGGGAGTAAATACTGTTTCATATAACTAAAAACTAGCTGAGTGGTCAAAAACTGCCATACACAACATTTTCAACTTCAAGAGTTAGCAGCTTAGGGGCTATTAAATGTCAGTCAGGTCATCAAGGCCAGTGTTTTACAGTATAAACCAACCACTGTACTTCAACTTTAATTCATAACCATATGGAATGAATGACCTCTGGATTGATCTCACATTGTAAAGTAAATAAAAAAATGTAACACCTCTGGCATAAAGAGTCAGGCATCACAGAACCTCTTATGTCCCAAGAACAGAGAAGATATCAGTGACCTCAGCAACTTCACCAAGAAAGTGTGAATAAAATGCAGTTTGTCATTAGAGAGGGGTGTACTGGCATCTACAGGCAACACTGACATTTACATTTTTTTATTGCATTTTTGAATCTGTTTTCTTGTACCCAGAGAGTTCTGCTTTGGCATCACATAGCAATAAGATGTACTTTGATGAGCTACAGCCTTGTGGTAAAGAACAGATACCAAAGAACTTTGGCATTTTTGGTCAAAAATACTGAGGCAAGTCTTAAAATCTTTAGCATTAAAACACATACTTATTTTCTTAGGAGGTTCTTGAATTTCTTCACAAAGTTGCTCTAAATCCTCATCCATTTCTTCTGTCACTATGGCGTAAGCAGTACCTCTCAGAATATAAGCTTAGTGTCCAATGAGATGATCTGAATTTTACAGTCAGAACTGAGTATTTTCTACCAGCCAATGAAATCTTTCTTTCTGATCACATAAAAAAGTGTTGCTCTTGTCATAGGTAGGTTCTGAAAGGTTAGCTGAGTGAATATTTTTAGCTTAACAACATAGAAGTTAATTATAAAGGCAAAAGCAGTAGTTATGGCTTAATGCTTCTATCATAATTTCATGTCCAAGTAGTTTAAGGCTACAACATTTGCAGTCTGGCCATATATGCTCTCTATGGATGTTTAAAATTATCTAATCCAAAGTCTACTGTCCACAGACAACATTTATCAATCTATACATTTTAGAAGTTTTCTAAATGAAGGATAAAGACACATCCTCACCTCCAGGATATTTCCCTGCGCTTGTACTCCAAGGCATTGCTGCAGAATAGATGAGTATCTTTCAGAAAATCTCCTGCAGTTGCATATTGGTGCAAGTCAATTTTAGAGAGAACTGCTGAAAGAACCATTGGCTGTTTGATAACTGTCTTAATCAGGTGCCTACAAACTAAGTATGCGTTCAGAGATTTTATTAGACTTACACAGTATCTGCCAAAATTAATTATTTTAATACATTCAAATAAGTGACTTCTTAAAATCCCCAAATATTTGTGACATGCCAGAAGAAATTAACCAGCTAGCATCTTGAAAACAGAAGGACTTTTTAAGCTGGCATTGAAGAGACTGAGTAGAAGGGGGAAAAAAACAGCAGGGCAGTCAGACGCATGTGTTGGGCGGAGCAAGGAACAGACACCCAGGGTGGGATTACTTTCACTTTGCTTCAGAAAACCACAATAAAGAGATCTGAGTAAGTCACCCAACGGTCTCCTTGCTGTTGGCAGCGAGAAAAAGGCTGCGTGAATTGTAGCTTTGAAGTCTCTCTTCTGGGCCTCTACTTCAGAACGAGGTAACTGGACCCAGAGAGGCCTATTTCTTTACTCTGACCATAAGGGGAGCCTAAGGACTCCTTTAGACGAAGACATCTCAAAGACGTTGTTTAGATTATTGTTCAGATTATTCACACCTCAAGAACCTAGAAGGAAAGGGAAGGACAAGTCAGTGGACGCCAAGGGGAATGCAATGGGCCCACATTGTCCCTAGTCTGCCTTTTGTCTCCTGTGTACTTAGAGAAGCCCTTCTTGTTGTCTTTGACATCCCTGGCCAGATTCAGTTCCATTTGGGCTTTAGCTCTCCTAACTTCCTCCCTAGATGCTCAGACAATGCGTCTGTATTCCTCCCAGGTTACCCGTCCTTGCTTCCGCCCTCCTGTGCTTCCTTTTTTGTTTGAGTTTGGCCAGGAGCTCCTTCTTCATCCACGCAGGCCTCCTGGCATTTTGGCCTAACCTGCTGTTCGCTGGGACGGACCTCTCTTGAGCTTGGAAGATGTGATCCTTGAATATGAAGCAGCTTTCTTGGGCCCCCCCTTCCTGCCAGGGCCTTATCCCAGGGGACTCTTCCAAGCAGACCTTTAACGAGGCCAAAGTCTGCTCTCCGGAAGTCCTGGGTCGTGAGCTTGCTTGTCACCGTCCTCCCTGCCCTCACATTCCTCAACTCCACCATCTCATGGTGGCTGCAGCCAAGGCTGCCTTCGATCTTCACATTCCCAGTGAGCCCCTCCTGACTGGTGAGGATGAGGTCCAGCAGAGCCCCTTTCCTCGTTGGCCCCTCTGTCACTTGGAGGAGCAAGTTCTCATTGCTGCACTGCAGGAACTGCCTGGATTGCTTATGTCCAGCTGTGTTGTCCCTTCAGCAGGTCTGAGGGGGGCTGAAGTTCCCCAGGAGGACCAGGGCCTGCGATCATGAGGCTGCTCCTGTCTGCCTGTAGAAGGCCTGATCCACTTGTTCTTCCTGGTCAGGTGGCCTTTAGCAGGCACCCACTATACGTGTCACCTTTGCCTGTCCTCTCTCTAAGCAGCTCTCTGTCGACTCCTCTTCCGTCCCCAGGCAGAGCTCCACGCACTCCAGCTGCTCTCTCACATGAAGGGCAACTCCCCTTCCTCGTCTGTCCTTCCTAAAGAGCCCGTGTCCCTCCATTGCAAGACTCCAGTCATGGGAGCCATCCCACAATGCCTCCGTGATCCCAACGATGTCGTAGCCCTGCAAGTGCGCGCAGATCTCTCATTCCTCACGTTTACTCCCCATGCTGCCTGCATTAGCCCACAGGCACTTTAGAGAGGCACCTCAGCGTGTTGAGTTCCTGGAGAGGGTTTGGAGGATTGCTCCACCATGCTGCCTTGCAGGCACTTCCTTGCTTCCAGCCACAGCCAAGTTATTTCAGGGGCAGCTAGAAGCAGACAGCGAAGCCCCTCGATGCTGACTGAGCTGCCCCTCATTGCAGCTGCCTTCCCATGAGGTGTCCAGCCTCAGCTTGTCACCTCTGCTCCCCCCCACCAACGGCACAGAACAGGAGCTCCCCGTGGCAATGCTGCCGGCTCGGAGGAGGTGCTGTTTTCTTTCTTAGAATGAGGAGAAAAGCAGACCAAACCCACGCAGAGAGCTTGAGAGAGCTCCGTTCTTGCCCCAGAAATTGTACTTTTTCAGAAACAAAAGTCCCTCCAGCTTCTTCCTCCCTGGCCCACCTCGTTCCCTCCCTTGGCCTGCCTTTGGCCTTTCCCTGACACATCCCACAGCAAGTTTCTGCGTGCTGCTGGCCTTTGCCTGGCCAGGGCACACGACTGCACGATGCTCAGCCTCCTGTGTCCCTGAGAGTCTCCTGCTGTTGGCAGCAAGCAAAAGGCTGCATGAATTAGAACAGAATAGTTCAGCTGGAAGAGACCTACAACGGTCATCTAGTCTAACTGCCCAACTGCTGCAGGGCTGACCGGAAGAGCTTTACACTTTATTAACGCAGCCCCGTAAATGCTGTTGCTAATTATAAAGACAGAGATCTCTATGCTTTTCAGTGCTCTAACATGCCTACATTGTTAAGTGATGTAAGAAGCACAGCCACCGCCTCCAACCGCTCCAGCCCAGGTCCTCTCCAGCCCGACTGCTGGAGCCCGGAGCAGTGCCTGGGGACACGGGCTCCCTGCCCAGGCTGAGGCACGTGGCTGCTGCTTTCCTGTTTGCAGGTTCAGCCGGTAACGAAGCTGGACACGTATCCCAGACGCATATGCACGCACACGGGGCACTGCAATGGCTGGTCACACAGACGGCCACAGACAAGGTGCTGCCTTCAACAGCACTTACATACTGGACTCCCACCCATTTTTAAAAAGGGTAATAAGGAGGACCCTGGGAACTACCGACCAGTCAGCCTCACCTCTGTGCCCAGTAAGATCAGGGAACAGATCCTCCTGGAAGACATGTTGAAACATATGGAAGACAGGGAGGTGATTAGAGACAGCCAACATGGCTTCACCAAGGGCAGATTGTACCTGACTAATGTAGTGGCCTTCTGCAATGGAGTGACTGCATCAGTGGACAAGGGAAGAGCTACTGATGGCATCTCCCTGAACTTCTGTAAGGCCTTTGGTACGGTCCCCTACAACATTCTTATCTTGAACTTGGAGAGGTATGGGTTTGAAGGGTGTACTGTTAGATGGATAAGGAACAGGCTGGATTGCCATGTCCAAAGAGTTACAGTCAATGGCTCAGCGTCCAAGTGGAAACCAGGAGCGAGCGGTGTCCCTTAAGGGTCCGTACAGGGACCAATAGTGCTCAATATCTTCATCGATGACACAGACAGTGGGATTGAGTGCACCCTCAGCAAGTTTGCAGGTTCACACCAAGCTGAGTGGTGCAGTTGATTCACTTGAGGGAACGGATGCCATCCAGAGGGACCTTGACAGGCTGGAGGAGTGGGCTCCTGAGGATCTCATGAAGTTCCAGAAGGCCAAGTGCAAGGTCCTGCCCCTGGGTTGAGGCAATCCCCAGTATCTGTACAGACTAGGGGGAATGGTCGGAGAGCAGCCCTGCAGAGAATGACTTGGGGATACTGGTGGGTGACAAATTGGACATGAGCCGGCAGTGTGCGCTCACAGCCCAGGAAGCCACGCATATCCTGGGCTGCATCAAAAGAAGCGTGGCCAGCAGGTCGAGGGAGGTGATTCTGCCCCTCTGCTCCGCTCTGGTGAGATCCCACCTGGAGCACTGCGTGCAGCTGTGGGGTCCCCAACACGAGAAAGACATGGACCTGTCTTTCCAGAGCAGGGTCCAGAGGAGGGCCACGGAAATGCTCAGAGGGCTGGAACACCTCTCCTGTGGAGAAAGGCTGAGAGAGTTGGGATTGTTCAGCCTGGAGAAGAGAAGGCTCTGGGGAGACCTTATTGCGACCTTTCAATATGTAAAGGAGGCTTATAAGAAAGATGGAGGAAGACTATTTACGAAGGCCTGTAGTGACAGGACAGGGGGCAATGGTTTTAAACTGAAAGAAGATAGGTTTAGATTAGACATAAGAAAGAGTTTTTTGAGTATGGTGGTGGTGAGACACTAGAACAGGTTGCCCAGAGAAGTTGTGGATGCCCCGTCACTGGAAATGTTCAGAGTCAGGTTGGACAGGGCTTTGAGCAACCTGAGGTAGTGAAAGATGTTCCTGTACAGGGCGGGAGGCGTGAACTAGATGATCTTTAAAGGTCCCTTCCAAACCAAACCATTTATGATAAAACATAAACATAGACAGCCAAGTCCCCTTCCTCCTCGTTGGCTGGTAGAGACAGGAGGTCACTAGTACAGGCACACACACTCACCAGCTGCCCCTCATTGCAGCTGCCTTCTGGTGAGGTGTCCAGCCTCAGCTTGTCACCTCTGCTTCCCCCCGCCAATGGCACAGAACAGGAGCTCCCTGTGGCAACGCAGCCTCCTGTGTCCCAGAGCCCCAGCGTCCTGGTCAGCAAAGCTGCCACCCATGCAGTCAGTCCACAGCCTTGGGCGGCTCCTGTGGGAGGAAAGGGAGAGTCTACAAGAAGGAGCAATGAGAATGAAGGAAAAGGCAAGAGATGGAACAATTAACGCTTGACTTGCAAGTGTGGATCTTTGCAGAACTCCTGCTAGAACCAGCACGTTATAAATGAATGATGGAGAAGGTGTCTATAGATGATACATATTCTGCGTCATACTTGTTCCTGAAAAAGGTGATTCAGAACAATTCAAACCTACCATGAGCAGTCAGTTAAGAGACCATCCCAAGGGAATGTAAGATGAGGTACAGCCTGTGTGGTTGATGTGACCTCCATCAGCAATCCCTACAGCATGTCTCTGGGGACCCTGGCAGAGCTGCTGCTTCTGCTGATGGCTGGATCCTGTGCCCATCACAGCAAGCCCAGCTGCGGGACTGCCCCAGCAGCAGGACAGGGAGGGCAGGGGGAGGCAGGCGACGGGTGCCTGGGGCAGCCCTGGCCCACGCGGGTGGGTTCAAAGGTGGTACCAGGGGAACAGGACCCTCGAGGAGCCAGGGGAAAGCAGAAGATAGGGGTGCCCCGTGCTTGCAGCACCCATGGGGGAGCTGGGTGGGGACATGGGGTGGCCCTGTGGTGGAGGAGCAGCAAGGGAAGGGGCCAGGGATGGGGGAAAATTCAAGGTTCCCCTTCCCCAAGGAGAGGGATAGGGAAGGCGGGGGGTCAGGGCTGGCTGGGACTGATGGCAAGGCATGGAGGCCCCTAACTCCCCCCATCCCCAAGCATGTGGGAGCTGGGACCAGGTCCTTGGGAAGCCGATGGGTTGAGCAAGGAGATGTGTGTTATCAGGGTCCCTGGGACAGCTGGGAAAAGGGGGACCCTTCCAGCACAGATGGTCATGTATGTACCCATGGCTGGGGGTTGTCAGAAGTCTGTCTGCATGGCAGCTTGGCAGAGGGGCTGGGAACAGAGCCCGGCCCCAGCCAGGGCCGTGCAGCAGGAGTTCCCTTCCCTCAGCCTCGGGGATGCTGCAGTCCTGCCCTGGGATCACCCAGCCTCATACTGGGAGGAAGAAAAGGGAGGATGTGTCCTGTCCCACCTGAGCCCCCTCCCTTTTCATGCCGGGTGGTACCCAGCAGCTCAGGTGTCAGCACTGTTGCTGAGGGTGGCAGGAGGCTCAGGGTGTCTCCCGTAGATCTAGCCCCCTCTGCCATGCACCCTCAGAGGCCTCCAATCTGCCAGCATCTAAGCACAAAGGTGCTAATTAACAGAAAACCCTCATAAATAACATCCTACCCCCTCCCAGCCAGAGCCCCCCCCACCTCAAAGGGGGGCTTCACTGTCCCTCCAGCATCCCAAGCGTGGCTGTGGCCTCCCCGTATCCTGCAGCAGCAGGTCCTTGCTCCTCTGTGGTCTTCGGGTCCTCACATGGCTGCTCCCTCGCAGCAGCTCAGCTATCCCAGCTGCAGCTGCCTTGACACCACAACGATAGTCTCCAGTCCTAGAGGCAGGCAGGAGACACCCCATCCCAGCCCCACCAGGACTATTCCAGTCTCCTCCCACCCAGATGAGGCTTACTCAGGCTGGGGGTGGGGAGGCGAGGGACAGCAGAGAGGGGGGCCCAAATGGACGTCCCTGCCAGAGAAGATCCAAAGACCAGAGGAGGGAGAGCCTAATGCTGGAAAGAGAGAGAAGGGGCAGGAGGGAGGCCCCCAAAACCAAAGCAGAAGGAGAGAGGGGCCAGCAAGAGAGCAGCCTCAAGGCTGGAGCAGGACAGAGGAAGAACCAAAGGCAGGGCAACCAGCAGACCCCTCCAGCCAAACCAGCCAAGAAAGGCTCTCAGGCTGCCTGCCCACATCTCAGCTCAGTCTTGGGGGTTTGCATTCCCTCCCCACGTGGCCAGGCTCTTCTCCACCCACCCCAGGCAACTGTGTGTGTGGACTACACAGTCACTCTCCCTCCATGCCCTGGCTCTGGGACCCTCTTCAGGGAGTGGGACCAGTCTGGAGCACCCCAGTACAAGGCAGACACTGACACACTGGAGCAGGGATGAGGGCTAGGATGCAGGGAGAGGATCCTTCCCAGGGAGGGCTTCATGCATTTGGAAGGGGCTGTGGCCTGGGACACTCAGACCTTGATGGGGAGACAAACAGGGAGCCTGCAGTCCTGGAAGAGGACAGGGAGGCTGGATCTCCCGAGGACCCTGCTCATCCCCAGAGTTGTGCAGCCATGGGTCTTTCCTTCCCCAGTGCACACCCTTTGGATCCAACCTTGTTGGGCCACAACTGGCAGCTTTCCAGTCTCCATCCACGCCCAACATATGGGGCACTCTGCCTATGGCTGCCTCAAAGCCAAAGCATCCCACAGCTCCCCTCCACATGCACCCTGAGGTCCTGGGCTCTCCTCCATGGGCACCCTGGTCCCCCTCTCCCAGCGGTGCAGCCCCTGGTAGGGTTGGTGGCCAAGGTGTCCCCCTTGTCCTCCCTGCCCACCACATCTCTGCAGGCAGGCCCATGATGGGCTCAGACCTGTTTCCCTGCAGCACATTGAAAAGAGCACAGCAGGTTCTTAACATCTTTATTAGTTTGTTGGGTTTTTTCCAACACAGTAAATCCTCTCTACAGCAACAGGTTAGTTAAATCCGGTTTACATATTGCCGTCTCGTGAGTGCTGCAGCCTTGATGCTGCCGTGACAAAACCAGGTTGCACTCAGACAGGAAAATGCATTAAATTCCGCTGTGACCGGGAAAAAAGGAAAACCAACAAAAATCAAAAGAACAAACCACCAGGGAAAACCAAACCAACCAACAAAATCAAGGTGAGGAACCGAAGGCAAGCATGGCTACACCACCTCCAGGGGAACCACACGGCACCGCTTGGACGAGAATGCAAGGGGGAATGAACCCAAAAAGGTCAGGGACCAGACAAACCCTTACATATATTATGTATAGGTATTTTTATATATATCATCTGGAAGGACACGCTGAGAAAACGAGAGATCGCAGCGGTATCTACAGTAAAAAGGAGCTACGTAGCTTTCAGAGTCACACTGAGAAGGAAGCACACAGCAGAACAAAGTGGGGGACAAATGGGGACACTGGTGTTTCGGGGTTGCCATTCAATATGGGAGGGGCTGGGCACGGGTCTCAGGGCCAAAAGCCCTCATACACCCGCTGGGAGCCCCAGGACCCCTGTGCCCCTCACTGGGGAGCGGGGACGGGGTCTGGGGGGCGAGTGCTTTTGCGGGGCTGGGTGGGACCTGCTCCCAGCGGGCTGGTTCTGCTCACCCAGATGGTGGCACCCAGTGGGTCCCCTACAGGTCCCTGCTCGGGTCCCCCACGGACCACCCGCAAAGACCTGAGCACCCATCGCCAGAGCTGGGGGCTCCCTTACCCTGGGTGCAGGAGGAGCTGGGCTCTGCTGCCCGTGGGGTGGGCCAGGGATGGCAGCAGAGGCTGGGTGGCCAACAGTGGGGTTACGCGATGACGCGGCTCTCCATGCCGAGCGCGTGAGGCTGGATCCACCCGGAGCCGGTGCCCGGATGGGGCCCCGCGGCACGGGGGGAGCCAAGCCCTTGAGAGACGCCCCGCTCAGTGCGCAGGCGAGATGCTGGGTGTGTGGGGGTGTGTGGATTTGGGGGGCCATGGTAGGTCTGGCCAGCTCTGTGGGCAAAGCCAGCCTGTGGGCAAAGCCAGACACTGGGGTGCTCCCCACGTCCCATGGGTCACCCGACACTGCCAGCACCTTGCAGTGATGCGCCCTGCAGGGCAGAGAGTGCTGAGGGCTCCCCAGCATTGCGGGGGACGAGTGTCTCATCTTATTGCTAATGGCTCCACTGCGGTGACAGCCACAGGCTGTGGCAAAACTGGAGGGGGGTTTGCCATGCGACATCCCCAAAGCCGGTGGCCTCCGAGCCCTGGCGGCCTCAGCCCAAGAGCTGGGAGTGGAACTGCCGGTGTGGCAGGGACCAAGCAAGCCAGGGCACGCAGCTCCCCTTGCCCCCGGTGTGTTTTTGGTGGCAGGTGGCGATTGTCCTTCTTGCAACAAGGGACCAAGGAAGTGCCACCATGGGCGAGGGCGTGGGCAGAGGCAGAGGGACCCCCATGCCACCCTCCTGCCCCGATGGCTTCTGGAGCAGGGCTGAGCCCTCTCCCCCTGCCCCGGGGCAGCCCTCAGGATACATGACCAGGGCAGGGAGACAGTTTGGGGTGCGATTTCTCACAATGCTCAGCCAGTTCCGGGGCAGCAGGTCCTGGGTGTGCTGGGGGATCCCATGCTAGCTTTCCCCAGGGAGGGCCAGCAGGGAGAAATGGGAGCTGCATCCACAGGAAGGGCCCAGTGACCTCCCAGTGAGCGCCGCTCCCTGTCCCTGTCTTCCTTCTGGCTTGGCCAGCCGTCAGTTGACCTTGGGAGACCAACCTACCTCCTGTGTCCTCTCCACATCCTGCTGTCCTGCCCCCATCCTGCTATCCTGCCCACATCCTGCTGTCCTGCCCCATCCCACCATCCTGTCCCCATCTTACCACCCTGCCCCGGCTCCCCCATCCTGGCCCCGTTCCCCTGCCACCGACCCTCCCAAGCCAGGGCCAAGCTGATGCTAGGGAGGGTGAGGACTGATGCAGAACCATGTGTGACTGCTGGATGAAGCCAGGAGCCAGAGCCAGGAGGCAGTGAAGCGAAGCCCCTCTCCTTCTCTGGTACCAGACAAGGGGATGAGGCCAACGGCAAAGAAGACAAATTGACCCCGAAGGAGCGAGGACCCTGGTGGAGGACGTCCACGGGGCGGGTGGGTGCTGGCAGGATGCTGACGGATGGGAGATGGCTCTGGAGGAGACGTCGTCGGCGGGCGTGGACCTCAGCATGATACCTCCATGGTGTGGTTGATCTGCCCCATGGCCTCGGTGCTCTCCGAGTGGGTGCAGGCACGTGGGCGGGTGCCATCCACTGAGCTGGCGCTGGTGAGGGAGGCCGTGCGGGAGCGTGCCAGGCGGGTCATGCTCGCAGATGGCACTGCACGGGCACAGAGAGACGGCCGGGGTGCTCAGCTCCCTCCGAAAGCCAGCAGGACCTGAGCTGACATTGCCTCACGCAAGCAAAGCCGCAGGTCCCGCTCCCCGATGCGAATGACCCCGGGCACAAGCTTGCAGCATGCAGTGCTGTGACAACGTGAGCAGCTTCCAGGCTGGCAAGGGACAGCGGGGCAGGGACGGGGCGCCCTGGGGCAGGCTGCACACCGGGCACATCTCCCGGGCATGCGACCACTGGGCATGAGGCAGTGGGGACCCCTGGTCACCACGCTCTGGGGACGGAGTGAGCTGGGATGGGAGCTCTCCTGGCTCCCCAGGGTGTGGAGGGAAGGTGACACACTCCTCCTGCCAGGATGCCCGGTGGGCACAGCTCCTGGCCGGCTGGAGGGGGGCACAGTGGGCACACTGACGAGACTGTGCCTGCATGGGGAGGACTTCTCCGAATGCCCTTTCTCAGCCCCCGGCCCTCGCTCAGGGTGCCATCTCAGGCAAAGCGGAGCGAGGCAGAGGGCATCTGGCCGGGAAGGGCCAGCCCCACACCCAGGCTGCTCCCAAAGGTGCCCAGGCAGCTCGAGGGCACAGGTCAGGCGGGCACCATGCAGCAGCGGGCACGGGCCGAGCAGCACTGAGCGGTACCTGTGCCTCCACTCAGCCTCCGATCCTTCAGGTGGGCGACTGGCAGGGGTGGAGCGGGAGAAGGGCAGGGAGGGCAGAGAGAGAGCGTCAGCCGTGCTGGCCGCTCAGTGGGGCCAGGAGCCCCCGCCCAGCCCCACGTGTGCACGCACACGGACCTGCACGTGTGCACACAGACCTGCAAACACACACACGTGTGTACACGGACCTTCGCACATGTGCACAATCAGGTATGCACACGGACCTGCACACACACACATACACACATGTGCTCATGGACCTATACACGCATGTATGCAGACAGACTTGTGCACATGGAGTCTGCACGTCTGTGTGCACACACAGAGCCCCTGCTTCTGCGTGCCCACACACACATAAGTGTGCATGCATGCACAGAGACCCTGTCCACACACGTATGTACACAGAGCCCTTGTACACACGTCTGTGTGCACACACAGAGCCCCTGCTTCTGCGTGCCCACACACACATAAGTGTGCATGCATGCACAGAGACCCTGTCCACACACGTATGTACACAGAGCCCTTGTACACACGTCTGTGTGCACACACAGCCTGTACACCCCACGCCCCTATGAACGCATGGATAGCCATCTTGTATACGTGCACGTACAACGCCACAGACGCACGTGCAGCTCTCCATCAGGATGGGCACGCGCGGGTGCCAGGCTCCTCTCCTGCAGCAGGGTCAGCACACGCACACACAGGCACACACGCATGTGCACACGCAGACACGCGCCAGCCCCGTGCCCAGCCCTGGCACTCACTGTAGCCCATGCCTTGCAGGAAGTACTTGAAGGCTTCGGTCAGCTTGCCGGGCTGCGGGGAGAGAGCGGGCTGAGTTGAGGCAGCACTGGGGCCGAGATCCCTGCTCAGTCCCGAGCTGCCTCTAGCAGCCCCTGCACAAGACCCCTATGCCCACCTCAGCCCATCCCCTGCTAGCCACAGACAGCACCAGTGCATGTCTCGGGGCCCAGTATACCCAGTTAACTGGGGAAATTGTGGGGGCTCACCTGTGTGACCTGGGGCAGCCCACCGGAGTCAGCCATCTGCAGAGAGAAGGTCCTGCTTAGTTTGGGAGGGTGCCTTTGCCGCCCGCCCTGTCCCGTGGTACCCGCTCGCAGGATGGCACTGCTGGGGCCACCCTGCTCTCCCCACTCACCCCGAGCCCCATGGCCAGGATGGACCTGGAACGGGGAGACAGGGACACCCTGCAACCCTGGGGCAGAGGGCAATGGGGCACTTCATGGGCAGCAGGGACCGCCTGGCTGCCCCCTGCCACCCGCCTACCTTCAGGAAGGTGGTGTTGGTGGGATCCAGCTTGGAGTTACACTCCACCTGCAGGCAAGAGGGATGACATTAGCACCCTGGCGTGCCCTGAGCCTGGCAGAAGTTGCCCGTGGGTACCGCCACTGGCCCACGGCACTCCAGCTGGCACATCCCACCCCAGCCAGGTGGAGACAGGGCGCTAGGTGAGCCCTGCGCTCACAGAACCACCATCCCTTGCCATGGGACCGAGGGGACCTTCCTCCTGCCAGGCAGTGTCTGGGCAAGGGTGGGGGCTGGAAAGGGAGGGGAGGGGGGCTGGTGAGGCATCCTGTGTGTCACACACGTGTACAAGCACACAAATGTACTCATGTGCATATGCATAGAGATACGTGTGCTGGAGGACAGGGGGTGTGCACGCAGTTACACCTTATGTGCAAATGTGGCTACCTGCACTGTACCTGCGGCTGATTGTGCAAGTGTGGACAATCGTGTGGATGTGTGCAAGCACACGCATGTGCTAGCAGCTGTTTGGGTGCATGCGGCCAAGCAGGGAGTGTGCCTGTGTGCTGACACATCCGAGTGTGCACGTTGTGAGCACGTCTGGGCGTATGAGGAAGGGGAGGTTTTCCAGGTGTGGCAGCCATGCACGGATGCACATGCACACGTGCCCACACGAGCAAGTAGGTTTGCACATGAGCACGCTCCCGCACGCAGGAGCTCACACATGTCTGAGCAGGCTGTGAACGTGAGCGTGCCCACGTGTGGGCACTGTCTGTGTGCCACCCTGCAGGCACTACCCCATCACTCACCACCCCCTCTTCAGCAGGCGCGTTGTCTCCGACCACCAGCATCACGGGGCAGCTGGAAGTGAGAGGAGAAAGGGGCACAGTCAGGGCTTGGCCTGGGTGGACTCCACTGCCCAGGGACGCCCCGTGCCATGCCAGCGTGACTCTTACCGCAGCGTCTTGGCGTTGGGCACAGTCCCAGGCCGGTTGATGTCCAGGTCCCTGCGGCTGATGGAGGAGAAAGAGGATGAGTGTAAGCCCATGGGCAGGTGCTGCCACCGATGTCATAGCACAAGAGCTGGGGCGCTGCCAGCTCTGGGAAGCAGCACCCAGCCCCGCTGTCCCGGCACCCTGTGGATGGAGGACCCCATGGCTATCTCTGCCATGACCTGAGCAGAGCCTGCGCCACGGGATGCAGCACCCAGTGGAGTAGCAAGGCTCCCAACCCCCTGCATGCGTGGGACAGCATCTCTGCCCTCTTGCCCAGGCCTGTGCCAGCACCCAGCGCAGGAGGAGACCAGGGGATGTGCACCCACGGCGGTGGGTTCTGGGACATGGGAAGGCTCTGGCACAAGTGCCACCACTCCTGCATCCCCGGCCAGGACCGGCGGCCAGCTTTGCACCGCTGCCTGCCTGTGCCGGAGGGTGATGGCAGCACCCAACAGGGGTCAGGGTTCCCATGGTGGCCTCGGGATCACTCACCAGCGCTGCAGCCCCTCGCCTGGCGCAGACGGGGGGCAGCCCGCTGGCAGGGCCGCCCGGGGTGCTCACCTGTTGTACATGTTGAGGAAGAGCTGGAGGTTGAACTGGTTCACCACACTGCCGATCTGCTGCCGGTAACTCTGCACCAGCTCCGTGTTGTTCACCAGCTCTTCCTGTGCCAGCGGGGGGACGGAGATCAGGGCAGGTACCGTGGAGACACCCCGCTCCCCCAGACCTGCCCATGCCGTGCTGGCCAGCGGGGAAGAGGGGGAGGATGCTGGGCAATGCAGCTGGGCACGGCGGTGCTGCAGGCAGCACACTCAGGCAGGACGAGGGCACGAGTCACACACTCGTCAAGGCTAAGCCCTGGATCAGGCAGGAGGGATACAGGCAGGGCTTGACTAACCCCATCCCTGGGCATGGGGCAGGTCCGGCAGCACTGCGGCACCCGGCAGACAGGACAGGGCACAGCCCGGGTGACGGGGCTGGGATGCTGGGTAGGGGGCTGGTGGCAGGGGGCCGGCAGGATGCGCAGCCCTTACCTGGCTGAACAGGTGGGACAGGACAGTGTCCGGCAGCGTGCTGGTGAGGCCAGAGAGCTGTGGAGGGAGCACAGAATGTTACGGCACTGCCGTGGCTGGCTCCTGCCCCAGGGAGCCGCCAGGGCCGGGAGGGGGGGTCAGGGCCCTGCCCACCTTGGCAGCTGCCCAGTCAATCCAGCCTTTGCCGTTGGGGTCGATGTTCATGAGGACCAGTCCCTCAACCAGGTCGGGGAAGATGAGCTGCAGTGAGCAAGAGGGGCGGATGCTCAGCGGGAAGGGGAGATGCGCCCAGGGCAGCCCCCCACCAGCACCGCTGCCCACCGCACAGGCATTGCACAAGGCTGACATGGCCCTGTCCTCGGAGGGATGGGAGACCTGTGGCAAGACTGCCGGGCCACCATGGCCATGGCACTGCCTTCCCAGCCCCCCCATCCCTCCAAGAGCCTTTGCAGCGGCACAGCCTGCCCAGGGGTGTCAGCTCCTGCTCTTCCCCATGCCCTGGGCTGACAGCAGGTACGGGCAACTCAGAGCCAGCCCATCCCAGCCCCAGGCTCACCGCAAACTTGGCCAGCACGTAGGCTCCTGCCCCAACACCGATCCCGATCACGTATTTGAACCTGGAAAGCGGAGAGGTGCATATGGGAGGACAGTGGGCTCCAGCACGGGTTCCCTGGGGCACCCCTCCACCCGCAGCATGGGGCACAAGAAGACAGGCAGAGTGCCAGCTTAGAGGAACAACTCCCCCAGCCCCAAACCCTTGCCTCCTGCCCATCTCCCTGCCCAGCACCCTCAGCCAGCAGCCGTGGAGGAGAGGCTGACTCACCCAAAATGCTGCACCACGCTGGGTAACATGGCAGCCAGCTGGTCCATGGATGGGTACTGGTACCTGCGGCACAAGGAGGCACAGGACAGCAGTTATGGGACCTGCGCAGAACGGGAAGGCTGGGACAGGGCAGCTGGGCTGCCCGAAGTGGGCAGGGAAATGCCACCACCCCATTGCCCACCCTGGGCCAGGCGGCTGCCACGGGCTTTGACACGGTTCAGAGAGTCCCACAGGCAGGGCTGCCCAGGCAGCAACAACCCAGCAGGCAGGGAGGTGACATCCTGGCGGGCATAGTGAGCCCCCGAAGCTGGCACGTACCCCTGAGGGAACTGCGAGGCTCCTGCCTGCTGGCCCGGCGCATCCACGTGGCACACCACAAAGTGCTTCGTGATCTCCTGCATGTCCTCGTAGTTGAAGAAGGTGTTGAAGCAAAGCTTGTCTGTCAAAGGGCAGGCAAGGATCAGAGACCAAACGCCCTGGCACAGGGGCCTGGTGGGCCAGGGGAGCATGGAGAGAGGTCGCCTGCCCTCCCACTGCCCTTCAACTGGGAGGTGACATGCCACCAAAGCCCTCCCATCCCCTTCCCTCCAAGCTCCTCATCCCCACAACAGAGACCACAGCCACTGTTAGCAAGGGCTGCATCCCTACTGGTGTTGGGAGGCATGGGGATGGACGGACACAGCCAGGTTGGGGTGAGCTTCGTCTGCTTGGAGGGATGGGACTGGGGGATGCAAAGCCCGGAGCTGCGGGATCACCCGGCAGGCAGCGGGATTAGCAGCCCGGGGTATTATCAGCCCTTTCCAAAATCCCCAGAAAGGGCTCAAGCAAACATCGGATTTGAGAAACAGCTGCAAATCTCCCTGCTTGGAAACAGTCAAAGAAACAGCCCCAGCGCTGCTGTGGACAGGCCACCACTGTTGCAGCGGGATATAGCTATCGCTAGGGCTTGGAGGGGTCCTGCCCCATGGCATTGGTGCCAGGATGTCCCTCCCAAAATATGGGGGTGAGGTAGGTTATTAGGTCCATCACAACCAACATGATGCATCCCTGGACACGAGAGTGCTGCTGTGATGGTGAGGCAGCTCACGTAGCGTGCTGGTGACTCAGCCTCAGCTGCCAGTGGAGGGGGAGATGCTTCTCCCTGCTCACGGGGCACCGGGCATCCCAGCTCAGCCGGGGGGCACAGCCTGGGGCAGGGGTCTGGGCTGCAGGTCCAAGGCTGCAGGCTAACAGAGAGCACAGCATCTCCACATCCAGAGCCGCGGCTCAGGGTCCCTCCTTCCCTGCCCGTCGGGGTCCCTCCTTCCCTGCTATTCCATGTCTCCTTCAGCCCCTGCTACGCCCTGCCGCCAGCCGGGTCCGTGCTCTGCATACCAACGGGCCGGCGGTGGCGGCGGGGACTGAGCCGGCACTTGCCACGTCCCGTCCCTGCCTGGCGTGGGCGGGCGGACAGCCAGCACCAGGGTGGCCAAGCACTCCTGGCTGTGCCTGGCCTGGGCTTTGGGTTTGGCTGAGCATCCAAACCCTCCTGGTGCTTTCAGATGCCTGGGGAGACCCAGTGCAGCCTGGGAGGAGCCAGGGGCTTTGGCCGACGTCCTGGCACCCCGTGCAACCCGAGGCTCGCTCCCGCCTGCCCCTGCACCCCATGGCCCAGGGACCAGCACTCACGGTTGAGGCCCACATCATGGTACGTCAGGATGGCCGGGCGATTCCCCTTGGGCGAGCCCCGGATGACCACGTGCAGCAGCCCATAGGGGGTCTCAATGTCATGTTCCTGGGGGAAGAGGAGAGATGGGGTGACGCCTGCCTGCCCCAAGACATCCTCTCCTGCCCCACCATCCCACCCCTCACTGCTGCTTCCCCGGGCAGCTGGGTCCCATGGGAGCACGAGGGAAAGAGGAGCAGCCATCCTGGGAAAACCCCCAGCTCTGGGCATCCCGGTGGTGGCAGAAGACAGGACAAATCACATACAAATGCTCCCAGCCTCCACCGACTCCCGAAGGGAAGGGAAGGGAAGGGAAGGGAAGGGAAGGGAAGGGAAGGAAGGGAAGGGAAGGGAAGGGAGGACTTGGGATAGGATAATAGGATTTAGGATTGGACAGGTGTATCATGGGATGGGATCATGGGATGGGATCACAGAATGGGATCAAGGGATAGAGGTTTGGGATGGGATGGGATGGGATGATCCAAGAGGGCTTGGGAGAGGAGGATCGTGGGACGGGACAGGTGAACCACAGAATGGGACAGGAGATCTTCGAGAGCCTGAGACTGAGGGATTTTTGGCAACAGGGTGGGGGATCACAGCATGGCCCAGTTGGCCTGGATTCGCTGTGCCTGGGACAAACAGGCGGAGGTCAGACCCCAGACACCACCCCGGGAAACGCCGCAGCCTGATCCCAAAATGACAGCTAAAGTAACTTTAAAATCCCTTGGTCTGAAATGGCTGTGCCCCCATACAGAGACCAGGACTACCCCGTGCCTCAGTTTCCCTGGCTGGGAGGGCTCCAGCCTTGCCTTCATGGCCATTGTCCCCAGCCAGCAAGGGAAACTGAGGCTGCAAGCCCAGGTGCTGTCCAAGGCATCGCCTGGGGACAAGGGACCAGGAGTCCGCTCCAGATGCCCATGCCTGCCAGCCAGCCCACTGGCAGTGACCTCGAAGCTGGGATCTGGCAGATGCAGGAGCATCACGCGCTGAGCAGGGCCAGGCAGGGGAAGCTGGCAGGGTGCCCAACCGGCACCGTCCTTGCTGCAGATACTGGCAGCCCCATGGATGGACTGGTGGGAGGGGAGCAGGTACGTGGACGGTCCCGCGGGTTACATGCCACCAAGGACTCTGAAGGACACGGGCCTCAGGTGGGAGGAACCGCCTGAGGACAGGGTCTCCTCACTGCAGTGCCTCCCCTCACCGAGATCCGCTGTCCCCGGGGGGACGCAGCACCCGAGGGCAGCTCAAGGGCTCTATGGAGACGACGCTCGGCTCCCCAAGGGCACCCTGTCCCCAGCCCTCATCCACAGCTGTCCCTCCGCTCCCAGGCAGTGAGCAGGGGACATCCCCCCGCAACAACAGATGGGGAAACTGAGGCAGAGGAAGGGCCTGGCCCAAGGTCACAGAGCAGGAGGCATCCATGTGGTCTGATCCTGGGCACAGAGCTGCCTCGTTGCCATCATCATGCCCACGGTCCCCATCACAGCCCCGACAGCTCAGCGTGCAATCCCACCCCAAAATCACATGCCCAACGTGGCGGCTCCTTCCCCAGCACTGCTACCCTCCCCCGCCCCGCCAAGCCAGGCACATCCCTGCCCGTGGTGCAGCCTCTGCAGCATCGCTGGGTACCACAGCCCTGCCCTTTGCCGCAGGGATGCTCGCTGGGGGGAGAGGCTAGGGATGCAGGGGATGCAAGCAGTGGGGAGGGGGGGGTCACTGACAACCCGTGGCCCCAGCGAGGAGGGGTGCGGGGGTCGCAGCACCCATAGGTGCCTGAGAGACCCCAGCCCTGTCCAGGTTACCCACTCACTGCTGCAGTGCTCCCACCTTGCTCGCCCCCCTCCACACCAGCCTGTTGCCATCAGATGTTGCCATCACCGCAGAGGCCGGAAAGCATCCGAGGGATTGCTTCAAAACAGCAAGTGACCCTCTCCCTCTACAACTCTGGGGGTGGGGAAGGGGCAGTGTGCCCCCCCGCCCCCATCCACAGTCAGCCCCAGTGCAGCCTGCAGCCGCTGCAGCTACACTCGCTCACCCTCGGCCTCGGCGCAGCATCTCTGCTGGGCTCGGGGAGGACATGCTCAAGGACAATGCGTCCCTGAAACCTGCGGCACATCAGGGATGCGGCAGTGGGGCTGGGGGAAGGAAGGGCTCCCCAGCAGCAGGTCCCTCCCTCACCAATGCCTGCCTGGCCCACGCCAAGCCCTGCCGGGTGCAAAGGTCCAGCCTGGGAGAGCAGGGGAGGTACTGGGGCAAAACTCCCTGGAAGGGAGGGCAACGAGCACGGGAACGGTGGTACCTACCCCATCCCAGCACTCAGGCATGGTGAGGAACCGGGTGGACGAGGATGCGCGGGCAGGGTGGGCCGAGCACGGGGTCCCGGCGTGGGGCACAGTGGTGCAGCGGGCTGGGGCGAAGCAGAGCTCTGCGCTGGCTCAGCCCCTCGCCTCGATTTATAGCGGAGCCCCAGCCCTGCGCTAAGCCCTCCCTCTCCCTTCCCCCTTGACGCGACGCGCAGCCCCAGCAGGTTTGGCCTCCATTGCAGGCGAGCACTGCGATGGAGCCAGCACTCAGCCATTGGCTGCCGCGGGAATTATTCATGCTCCAATTGGCCCCAAATACCCTTGTTTATGAAGAAAAAACGCCTGGCACCGTGCGGTACCTGCTTCATCTTCCCTCCTTCAGCAGACCGAGACAGGCAGGGGTGCCTGGACAGGGCTGCACTCACACGCCTTGCAACACACACAGCATCGTCATGGCAGAGCCCAGCAATGCTCACCCGCACCCGTCACGCACACACATGTGGCCCTGGCCCCACACAAACATGCAGAATCATGCTCGAGCCTGCAGCCGCCCAAACCAAGGCCCTGCAGCAACACACACGCACCAGGAAGCATGCACACACCTGCAAATGGCTTGGGTACACGCTAAACACACAGGAGAAGGACACAGCAGGCATGCTCCGCATATGCACGTGACCATGCACATACATGCACAGGAACACATACCAACCAACACAAACACACAGAGGCCAGGCAAAACCATGCCCCCCCACATGTCTGTGCATGTCAACTTTGGAAAAATAAAAACAATGACCCACACTGAAGCACATGCGCCCCACAAAATCCTTGCGCATACCCCCATGGGGCTGGCCCCTGTGTGTCTGCGTTGGTACACGTTCCTGTGCATGTATGTGCACGGTCACGTGCATATAAGGAGCACACCTGCTGCATCCTTCTCCCGTGTGCTTAGCGTGTATGCCATGGCCATCACTCATGCCCATGGATGCACAACAACCTGCACACACGCAGAACCTTGTGCACATGTGCGTGGAGGGGCACATGCGTGTAGACACATGAACGCTGCCCAGATACCTGTTACCTCACCCAGCAGCACGGTCATCCTGCCTCCTGCAGGATGCTGGCATGCAGGGGATGTGCAGGATTTAGCCCCAACCTGGACATCACTGGTGGTATGTCAATAAGGCAGGACGAAAGACAACCCAGCAGCACTGAGGGGTCACATCCTATCGCTGGGCCGATGCATGCTGTGTGCATATGCACACACGTGTGTATTTCCATATGCACACGTGTGCAGGCAGATGGTTTCTGCCCGGATTCCAACGAGGCTTTGCGAGAGGGCGAGTCCGTCTGCCTGCAGCTCACACCCATGGATGACCTCATGCCGCCGTGGCCCCAAAGCCCCCCAGCAGGCTCTGGGTGCCATCCCCCTGCACCCTGCCTGCCCCTGCCCAGCCCAGCACCACTGCCTGGCTTGGCACAACCGGCACCCGAGCCGCTCCAGCATGAAGCTGGGCAATCATGGATGGAGAAGGAGTCCCACGGTCCCTCCAGCGCCTGCCCAAAGGGGCTGGAGAGCCAAGTGCAGGTGCCAGACTAGGGCAGCATCCAGCGGGGATCCTCCAGCCTCCCTGCCCACCACAGGGATGCTCCATGCCAGCTGGAGCCTGCCATCACCTCTGCATCATCCCCACCCCGGCAGCTCGCCACAGCTTGCTTCCACCATGCCCTGGCACGCACCGCAGCCATGGGCAGAGGGGGTCCAGCTGCCATCACCAGCACATGCTCGGGCTTCCCCGCATGGCAAAGCCCTCTGTCCTTGGCTTCACCCAGCAGGCTTGTTCCTGTGGAGTCTCTGATGTCTAATAACAGGGCTGAGCCACTTTTCCCTGGGGAGAACCCTTTCCCTGACCTGGACAAATGATCACCACCAGAGTTGGTGGGGAGCCACTGAAAGCAGCATCCTGCAAACAAGTCAGGGCTGGGCAGCCAGGGGGTCTGGACGTGGGAGAAAGGACAGACAGACAGACAGACAGGCAGAGGGACGGCATCCACTTTGCCTCCACCAAAGAGTTTCCTCTGCACTGCTTTGTCCTGGAGGGAGCTCAGACCCAAGCCTAGCGAGATGCACCTCTGCTAACGAAGGACTGCGTGTGAGGGGGAAGCCCAGCTCCCAGGTGGTTCCTGGCACAGGTACAAAGCCGTTCGCGGGTCCGGGTGCCATTTTTGCTTTCCTCAGCCCTGCTGCCTGTGGAGCCAAAGAGCAGGAGCAGCCACAGCCTCCAGGAAAAAGCAAGAGATGCAGAGGGGCGTGAGCAGGTGAAAAAAGACAGAAGGTGGCAAAATAGAGGGGAAAAGGGGTGGAAAAGCCAAGGTGAAGTAAGGCACGAATACAAAAGGGCAGCAGGGAGATGGGAGGGCTGAGCAAGGCTGACTCCGCTTGAATGGCATCAAATGGCATCTCCACCCCGTTGCCTACTAGCCCATCTGCCCGGCGGGTGGCCCAGACCTTCAGCAGGGCCAGGGCTCGCAGGTCCCAGGGCAGAGGCACCTGCCTCCCTGCACTCCTGCACCTTGGCTTATGCCAGCAGCCCCAAGGGCTTTACTTCGGCTGGCAGCGGCAGTGGGGGATCCCCGCTCCCCCCCCACTGCCCCAGCCAGGCCAGAGCATCTCGGCAAGGGAGGAGTGACTGGCTCTGGGGAAGAGCAGAGGGACAGTGAAGAGTTAAGCTGGGGGCTGGATTGAATTACCCCAAGGAAGTGAGCCTAGAAAATGGGGTAAGATCTCCCCGAGGAAGGGCAGGCAGCCCCCAGCCTTTGCAGGGAACCAACCTGCGAAGTGCCAGGGTGGGGGAAAGGAGGGGTTGCCCCAGCACAGCCTGGGAAGCTTATCCCATCCCCACCCTGAGGCTCTTGGAGGGGAACCAAGAGGGTGCAGGGCCTGGCTGGCTTGGGAAAAGCTGCCTTGATCCCTGCCCAGTTCATTTTTTTAGGTACCGAGGGCATGCAGGCACATCGCTGTGGCATTTGCTATCCAGACCCTCTCCACCTGGGCACCACCGGGGACATGGTTCAGCATCACCGTGGGCCAATCCCTGAAATACTGGGATGCAAAGATTGTTCTAGGAGAGTCATTGCTCTTTAACATCCCCTGCATGCCAACCAAGCCCTGAGCAAGAGCCATACTGGCACCCATGGTGCTACCGGCAGCTCCAGACAGCCTGGCACTGCCGCCTCCCTCTCTCTCCTTGCCTCCCTCTCCGTCCTCGCTCTCACTTCAGTGACACCAGGAGGTTTGGTTTCCCCTCCAGTGGTCAACAGGGATCCTGGGCAAGTAGAGCAAGGAGCAGCCCAGAGCCACCCACCCTCCCGGTGGTCCTAGCCGCTGGCAAAGCAGCAACATACAACCTGAAGTCAGTCACTGCTGTCCCTTGGGAGGGGGGATGCTTTAGGAGAGGGACAGGCAGCGAGCTGGGGTCCAGCAGCCCCACTACCCTCCCTCCCCATCTACTGGCACCCCGGTCTCTGCAGGGGGAGCCTGGTGCGGGATGAGCTTGGGCAGAGGTGTGAGAGTGATGAAGGCCAACATGGGAGCCAGGCACAAGCTGAGCCGCCGCGAGCCCCGAGGCCATGTTGTGGGGCTCCTCCGGAGAGGCGAAATGGAGGTACAAGGCAGGCAGGGGCCAGCCAGGGGAGCAGAGGGGCCCTGCGCTCCGAGAGAGGTGGGTGGTATGGGGGGCAATGCCCCAGCCCTCCAAAAAAGAAAGAAGCTTTCAAACATCCTTATGTAAGCAGGGAGCTGGCATTGCCCGGGAAACCATTGCCATGGCAATGGTAGAGGAGCTGGAAAAGCAGCTCGGCCCTCCTGAGAAGAAATTGCCTGTTTTAAAGAGGTTTTGTCCCAGGCCTGTTGCCAAGTGCCCGCCAGCCACATCCAAGCGCCAGCACAGAGCATGCCTGGCAGTGACCCCCCACCCCCTCCTGCTGAGGACCACGATGGACGTGCAGCCCTGTGCACAGACACCGACCAGGCACTGTGTCCCCGTGGAAAGGGGGGACAGCAACACCCCTGGCTGCGCTCAGCGCCCCGCAGCCTTCCCCAGCCGCAGGCTGCTGTCCCATGCGGGACCCAGGGGTCGGGGGCACCCCCCGTGGCTGGTCCTACCTTCCAGTCCGTGTCCACAGTGGAGAGGAAGACATCCGAGTTCTCCTGAGGAGAGAAGGAGCCCTTAGGGACAGAGATGTCCCCCCGCTGCCCCTCACTCCCACGGCGCCCTCCTCCCACCCAAGTCACGAAGCCCCCTGACACCACAAGCACCCACTCCCCAGGGCAGTGCTGCCTGCAGGGGGACATGATGCCCACACGTGTGCACACACACATGCACATCTACAATACCCACACACACGTGCATGCACTATGTGCACGTGTGCACAAACACAAGTCTGTATAGGCATGTATGTGCAACATCTTCACACACATACATCATCGCATCAAACCAGAACCCGTGGCTCACCCATGCATGTGCATCGATACCAGCTCACAACTGCACGCACACATGCACTGAATACCAACACACGTGTGCACACACGTGCACCCAATACCAGCACATGTCTGCACACACACCGGCACTGAATAGCAACACACCTGTGCACACATGTGTACCGAATACCAGCACACACCCCCGCCCCAAGCTCCCACTTCAGCACCCGCGTCCACATCCTGGCACCCCGCATGCGGGAGCCGGAGCCAGTGTGGTCACCGGACTCACCAGCTCAGCGTCCTGGCTCCGCAGCAGCGGCTTCTCCTCGGTGAAGCGCAGCTCATGCAGCCCCGCCATGGTCATCTCCTGCAGCAGCAGCCCTGCCCAGGGCGAGGGAGATGTCAGCGTCCATGAGGACCTGCCTTGGTCCCCTTCGCCCCAGCCCCGCGGAGCCTCCCGGGTCTCCCTCCCCATGGGGACGGGACCCAGATCAGCTTCACTCCACCCATCTACCATGGGTACTTGGTGCTTCGGTTTGTCTGGGGGCCGCAGCGAGCCCCTCCGCTGAGAGCTGGAAGCAGGCACAGGGCAGGCAGTGCCTGGAGGAGCTCGGCTCCCAGCTCCCACCCAGGTCCAGTTCTCCCAGTTAAGGACAGACCTGTCTCCAGGGCATGGTCTTAGGCAAACTGGGAGACCAACCTGGTCTGTCCATGCTGGTCGCCCCTGTAAGCACTCAATCCAGGGCAAGAACATCCCAGTTCCCACCCCCGCTTCCAGCATCGGTTGGAGAAAGAAAATCCAACGTTTTGGCTGGTTTTAGGCTGCAGACAGATACAGGTGGGACGGAGGGAATCTCCCTGCACAGCCAGAACGAGGGGTGATGTTCCTCAGCCATGCTGGGAGGCAGAGGGATGCTCCGAGCAGCTGGGGAGCAGAGAGACAGCCTGAAGTTTGTATTGCAATGATGGGAGAAAACCAAATGTGAAGCCTTTACTCCCAAACTCTTCTTGCCTGCAAAGCACGTGCTGGTCAGCCGGCAGCTCAGCCCCAGGGCTTGCAAGGACAGACTTCACCGTGGAGCTGCCACTCAGCAGAGGCGTGAGACTGGATGCTGCTGACCAGGGCACCAGGACTTCATACCCCCTAATGCCGGCATCTCCAAAAACACCTCCAGGCACAAGCCCAGCTTAGAAAGTGGAGGGGAGCAAGGGGATGCCTGCACCCCCAGCAGCTGGCTGCTCACGGAAGGTGACAGACATGGGGGACACAGGGGACAATCCAGGCTCCCCTGTGTATAGGGGCGGGCAACTGCCAGGTCCCACTGCAAGGGGATTATCTGTGCTCAGGCAGGATCTCGACCTCAGGCGTTTGCCTTCGCAGGCTCCGTTTCCACCCCTTCCCCAAGACCAAGCCTTCGGACGAGTTGCTGCTCCGAACGGGCCAGCACCAGTCCCACACCCCCTCCACTGGCTACCCACCCTTTGCAATCTCCCCAGCGATACCGGGGATGATACGGGGCCACACTAGCACTGCAGCAGACACGGACCCCAGTCCATCCACAAGCCTCAGCCAAGCCTGCTCCACACTTTGTCCACCTTCAAACCTGGGTCAGCCTGGGTTGGCCATGTGGAAAGGCCAAGCAACGCCACGAACATTGCAAGGCCACCAGGAATACGGGAGCTGGTCATAAACTCCCCTCTAAAGCCAGCTTTTGCTCATCTGACAGGGTTTTCCATTCAAAAACCAAGCGGGCTGTGCCACCTGGCTGCTTTCTGCAGACACCGCACTTCGCTTTGCTCCTTGGGAGCCATCCAACAAACCAGAACTGTTTGGGGGGAGAAACACCACCGCGAAGCCTCCCGGGAGTCCCAGGGCACCCAGCGCCGGGGGTCTCCATGTCACCCCTGCACGGAGGGTCGCGCCGGGGTCTCCATGTCACCCCCTGCACGGAGGGTCGCGCCGAGGGTCTCCATGTCACCCCTGCACGGAGGTCGCGCTGGGGTCTCCATGTCACCCCCTGCACGGAGGGTCCCGCCAGGCCGGGGGCCGCGCAAAACCCCAGTCAGGAGAGGTGACGACAGCCCCATGGAGAGGCACGCGTCTGGGGCGTGCTGCTCCAGGCTGGGCTGCTGCTGGGGAAATGGCTTTGCGCAAGGGGACAGCCCTCGCCTGCAGCCCACCAGCACAGCCGAGACGATGGAGCCTGAAGAGCCACCGACCGAGCAAGCCCGCGATCCCCTGGGGCATGATCCCAGGGTTAAAAAATAGGAGGAAAATCAGCCTCACCGGTAGCTGGAAGACAGCAGGAGCGTCCCACGCTGACCGCACCAATCCACCGTGTGGCCGCAGCCCCAGGGCGGCTGGGAACAGCACTTAGCATATGGTGAATGGCTTTATTAATTAAAGCCTCCAGCTAATATGGGAGGGAGGGTGGCCGAGCAATGAGGAAAGGCCCCGTGACCTTGCTCGTGTGGCGGGGGGAAAGCTGGCTCATGAGGGATGTGGCAGAGCCCTGTGCCAACCGGCATCCTCAGTGCGGGATGGACGGTCACCTAAAGTGGTGCTGAGCGTGGGAACAGAGGAGGGATTGGTACATCGGGGAGTCCCATGGGTGCAACAGCCTGCGAGCAGGATCACAGCCATGCTGCCATCTTCCTGTGGGTGCTCTGCCTCCCACGCCACCCCACAGGTACCCTCATCCCTGCTCCTGCCAGCGCAGCAGCGGGACTGTGGGCAGCATCACTCAGCCCAGCTGGGCCACCATCACTGTGGAGGGCTGGTGAGGAAGCCACGGCTCCATGTCTCCTAGTCAAAACAACTTGGCTCCCATCGCACTCTGGGGCAACGTAGCCAGCAACGAGCCCTTTTCCCTCCAGCTCGCCCCAATGCTCCCCAACAGCACCCATCCCCAGGGTGCCACCCCAAGCGCACCCATCTCTGCTCCCACTCTGCCTTCCCAGTGCGGTGCCACCATTTCCTGGGCACAGCTGGGACACGCCTCCTCCCTAATCCCAAATCAGACCCAAACCCAGCACAACATTAGTGCTCTGTTGGGGACTAGTTCTCTGCCCCGCCGCGGCCCGGGCACCGCACATATAGACAGGGACGGAAACAGCCACGTTGGCTTACCTTCCCCAGGGATCTGCAGCCCAGTGTTGGCTTATTGGAGGAGAACCAGCTCATGGCAAGGAAATACACTATTATTAATTATTATTATTATTATTATTATTATTATCACCATCATCATGACGAGGCTGTGGGAAGGGTTTAACACTGGGCAGCGTATCTGGTCAGACGGCAGGGGTCCCTCGGACGATGCACCAGCCTCACGGGAGTCTCCCCGTTGACCACCTGCGTCGTGCCCTGGCACAGACGTGGCACCCACGGGATGTTGGCACGGATTCTCTGGGCTGAGTAGTGCGCGCGACAGACGGGAAGGCAAATCCGGAGCAGCGAGGGCTGGCCCCTGCCAGGCGGCAGAGCCAAGGCGACCTCCGGCGAGGCGGGGAGAGGGAGGAAGGGAACCTGCAGCCCAGCCCGAGACATGGAAGCGTGCCCAGAGCATTGCCCCCCGAGCAGGACCGCTGAGGAGCCGCGATGGGGTGGAAGAAAACCCCAGTGTGACACAGCCTGGGCCACCTCCTGCCCCACCAGTGCAGGATGAACACCCACAGCTTACTCTGCCCCCATGGGGGGGGCACAGGTCTGCACCCCAGCAGCCCCCACAAACCAGCCTAACGGTGTGGTCCAACTGGGGAGTGCAGGAGCAGGCGGGCCACAGCGTGAGACCCACCAGGCCGGGGGATCCGGTGCCACCGATGCAGGGGCTGAGCATCCCGGGCTCGGGGGGCAGCGGCAGCGGGGGGCTCTGCAGGGGCGCAGGCTGTCTCACAGTGGCTGTTGCTAAGAGCAACCTCCTCCCCGGCCCCATCCTCGGGGCACCCGGGCAGCGGGAAGACTCCCAGGGGAGGCTGGCAGAGGAGCAGGCACTGCAGGGATGCTCCAGGAGTCCCACAGGCACCCCCCCCTACCCCGGCTGTCTGCTTGGCCGGACCTCCGTGCCAGGAGGCTGCCTTCCCCCCCAGCACCACCAGCCTGGGCTTCCCCCGCTGCAGCCCTGGCACCGCCCCAGGCATCACCTCCCGTACCCCAGAAAGCATCCTTCCCCCAAGCAGCCCATACCTGGGGGAGAAGAGACAGGCGGGGGGGGGCGGGGGCCGGCAGCCCCGTCTCCTAGGCAGGGGCCGAAGGCTCTTCCCCCCCCCCCCGCCCCCGACCCCATCACCCCAGCGCCCGACTCTTCCCAGCGCCCCCCCCCCCTCCCTCGCCCCCCCAGCACGCCCGGGCCGGGGGAACGGGGGCGGCCTGGCCGGGCCGTACCTGTCAGCAGCTCGATCTTGTGCCGGAGCACCTTCATGCCGGGGCGGCGGGTCCCGGCGCCGCCGGCGGGCGGGGCGGGGCGGAGGGAGGGGGCGGCGGCGGGCCCCGGCGCGGGAGCGAGCGGAGCCGGTGCCGGTGCCGGTGCCGGTGCCGGTGCCGGTGCCGGTGCCGGTGCGAGGCGCGCAGGGCGGCGCAGGGGCGAGGCTGGGCACGGCCCCCGCCGGGCCGGTTCCTCCCCTCGCCGGGGCCGGAGGGGAGGGAACGGGGCCGGGAGTGGGGCCGGCGCCGGGGGGCGCCAGGAGGACAATGGGCCCGGGCCGGGGCTGGCGGAGGAGGGGGTTACAGGGGAGATGGCGCGCTGCCGGGGGGGTTACACGGGAGATGGAGCGCTGCGGGGGGGTTACAGGGGAGATGGAGCGCTGCGGGGGGGTGTTACACGGGAGATGGAGCGCTGCCGGGGGGGTTACAGGGGGATGGAGCGCTGCGGGGGGGTTACAGGGAGATGGAGCGCTGCCGGGGGGGTTACAGGGGATGGAGCGCTGTGGTGGGGGGTTACACGGGAGATGGAGCGCTGCCGGGGGGGTTACAGGGGGATGGAGCGCTGCCGGGGGGGTTACAGGGGAGATGGAGCGCTGCCGGGGGGGTTACACGGGAGATGGAGCGCTGCCGGGGGGGGTTACAGGGGGATGGAGCGCTGTGGTGGGGGGTTACACGGGAGATGGAGCGCTGCCGGGGGGGCGGGGGGGGCGGGGGGGGGGGGTTACAGGGGAGATGGAGCGCTGCCGGGGGGGTTACAGGGGAGATGGAGCGCTGCGGGGGGGTTACAGGGGAGATGGAGCGCTGCGGGGGGGTTACAGGGGGATGGAGCGCTGCAGGGGGGGTTACACGGGAGGTGGAGCGCTGCCGGGGGGGTGGCACACATCACCCTGTAGGGAACCACGGAGGTCCCAGAGCTGGACCATGATAGCCAGTGGGTCCACAGGGTCCCTGTCGTCATGGGGTCCCAGGAGCAGGGGACAGTGGGAGCCTTGGGGATCCCAAGGGGTCTGGGGGTCCCTGAGAGCAGAGGATGGTGATGATCAAGGTGCCCAGGGAGGATCCCAGGACAAGAGGGGACCTGTGCAACAGGGATAGCTGGAACAGAGCCATTATGGCCAAGGGGCCTAGGAGTCCCGGGAAGTGGGGCCATGAAGGCCAAAGGGCCTGGGAGTATCCACGAACAAGAATAAGGATGACAAGGGACCTGGGGGTCCTCTAGACCACAGGGGTGCAGGTTGCCCTGAGCACAGGATGGTCATGGTCAAAGGGCCCAGGTGGTCCCAGGTTAAGGGGGACCTGTGCAATGAGGGTCCTCACAGCAGGGCCATAATGGTCTGGGGGTGCCAGGGAGTGAGGATGGTGATAGCCATGGTGTCTGAAGGATCACCCAGGAGTGGAGGCCATGGCTGGGCTGATGATGACCCCCCGCATATTGATGCCGGGGGTACAGGGTGACAGCTGTTTGGGGTAGAGCAGGAGGTTGTGGGGTGGCTGTTTGGGTCAGGCAAAACCAGGGGCTGTGAACACTGTCATGGGGGTGAGGGTGGTTGCAGAGGGCCAGTCCCACAGTGGGGAAGATGCAGGACCCTCATCTTCTGCAATGAGGCATGGATGCTGGTGGTGCCTCCCTCTGCCCTGGCTGTGATCCTGCATCGTCAGGGGCCACCAGCTCTGCAGGGTAGCCAGTCTATGGAGGTTTGCCCACCACCCTTGTAATGGTGCCCAGGTTTCTAAAGGAGCCAGAGGCTCCCAAGGTGGCAGGGTGTGAAGCAGGGCTTTGTTCTGAATTGGGACAGCTGGTCCAGTGAGGACAGAGGGCCCCAGCCCGCCCCCACAGCAAGGGCTGATTCCCACTTGCTCCAAGCTGGGCAAGCCCGTCCTGCCACTGTTCCTTCCTCTGTACTTCTTTGGTATCACTTTAATTCATTTTTTTCCACAGTTAGGGGTGTAACAGTCTCCACTCCCAGGTTGCCTGAGGCAACTGCACAGGACATGCCATTCAAAACTGGCCCTTACTGAAACATCTCCATGGGGAAACTGCTGAGGACCCCATCACCTCCCCTCCATGGGCTTGGTTCTGCATCGAACCCAGCCCCACGTGATGCTCACCTGGGAGGCCTGAGGCTGCTCCCCAGGGCCAGGGCTGTGGCCTGGTCTGGTGTCCAGGCTGTCACTCACTCCTCTTCCCTTCTGGGCATTTCTGCCAGGAGAGTCCAGGCAAAACATTTCATATCTCCATCGCAAAGATGGCGTGCATGAGTCAGGGCCTGATGCTGCTTCATCCTGCGTTTCAGTGCTATTTACTTGTCAGCGTGGGAAAGCCAAGGTTTCTTGTGGGACGTGTGAGGCTGAGGTTCTCCTACACCAAGAGGGGTCCATGCAAGATGCTGCAAGAGGGTCAGGATTTGGGTGCTGGGATCTTGGAGACAACCTCTGCCCTGGAGGTCCCGGGGACCAGCCGGTAGCAGACCTAGGCTGGCCCTGGAAAAGGATTTCTTGGCAGTCCCTGTAACCACCAGCCATGGGCCTTGGGAGCAGTGCTGGCATCTCGAGGGGCATGAACCAGGGTCTTGTTAGCATCACCCTCATCCAGACATCCAGGTTCGCCCCCAACCCCAAATTCCCAGGATGGCAGCGGGTGCTCACAGGCTGCTCTCAGCACCTGGGTTGAACCAGGCATCCCAGACCTCAGCCTCATCGTCCCTTGGCCGGCCGCGGTGGCCAACGTACCCCTGTGCTTCATGACAGCTTTCGCTGCTGGGCCATGGGGTGCCGTGAGAGCGGCCACAGGCAGCTCATCCTACAAACGCCTGCTGAGGGGCTGGAGGAATGTCTGCTGATACAGACATTCATCTCCATCCCTAGTACATCTGTTTTAACAGCTTGTCCTGGGCTTTTTGGATGGCAACCAGTTTTCAGCTGATTTCAGCCTCTCCCGCTGAGTCACCAGGAGCTCTGCATCCAGGCTGTGTTCGCCTTCTCACCTCGAAGGGAGAAAACACCCAGGATGTCAGGGAGCACAGGGACCCTTTAATCCCTCAACTAGGAGCCAGCCCAGCACCCAGCACTTCAGTGGGGTCAGATCTTCCCTGCCTTCAGGGCTGCCTTTCACCCTCTTCCGCGGGTCCAGCAGGCAAGGGGTTTCCTCTGAACTGGTCAGGGATGAGATAGGGTCAGATTCAGATCTTCCTGACATTGTGCAAATTTAAACCTCCTCCTCCTCCAGTTGCCAGGGATTTCTGCAGGAATAAATGATTTTTCACACTGGGGATTTATCTTCTCCACATGAAGTCCAACTTTATCAAGTAACAGCTTTTAGATGGCTACCTTGCCAAAGGAGCAGGGCTATGTGGTTGAAATAATTGCACAATTAATTAGGCTTGGGAAGAGCACAGGCTCTCCGTGCTCTAAGCTGGAGGGACTGGGGTGTCAGCCCATGTGGGGGTTCAGAAATCACCTGCTCATGGAGCCTTCCACACCCTGAATTGCATGATTAAAGGGAAGCGAGGGAGTTTTACAGCACAGATTTTTCCACATTATTTTTCATTGCGCTTTTAATGCAGGTCAACGTGGCATTTTCCACATGGCTTTCCCTGTGCTTTTAGCTCAGCCGTGCGACACTAAGCCAGTCAAACAGAGGTTTGGTTCCAGAGTGTCATCAGGGAGGTCGCAGCCCCAGACAGAGACTCCCCAGGACCTTGCCAGGGGTTTGGGGATGCTGCTTGCAGTCTTGTCTCATCTCCCAGCATTTAGTCACGCACCCCCGATGCTCATTTCCAGGTGCTGCTGTGGCACCAGCACTTCCTGAGGACTGGAGGAGCCCTCTGCCCAGAGAGGGATCTGATGATGTTGAAGCTGACAATGACGGGATGTCCCGTCCCTTGCGCCAAAGAGAGGGGATCGTGTTGGGGATATGTCAAGCACAGGGGATGTTCCCCGCACCCAGGGCCCGCCCAGAGAGGGGTATCCACCAAGTGCTGCCACAGCTGAACCCCTTAGTCTCTCCCAAGTGGGCTTTGCTATGGTCTCCTGGGGCTGAGGCCAGATTCCCACCTTCTTTGTGCTGCCACACATATCAGAGCAGTTGGGTGGTGATGGACACGGGCTCAGGCTGGCCATCAGGCCAACATCCTGAACCTCAGTCCACCGAAGCAAGCGGGGCTGAGGGGACAAACCGAGCTCCAAATACACCTCGCAGTGAGCCGTCCCTCCGTGCCGCTCAGGGCTGGGGTCCCCACCTGTGCTGGCAGCCAGCCATCAGCCTCCCCAGCAGCACGGGGACTCCTGGCCGGGCTCCTGCAAAGCCCGAGCAGCCTGGGAGCCACCTCGTCTGTGCCACGGTGTGCCGGGCATCCGCCCCCGCGGGACAGGAGCCGGAAGTGGGAGGAAGAAGTTGGGTGCTGCGGGGTGAGTCAGGTCATAAGTGGTGTAGGAAAGGCTGCCAGAAGCACGGTGCCGCTCGCCAGACCTGAGCCTCTGCCCTGCTGCAGCGGGCTGGCAGGCTGGAGCGGAGTGTGCCGTCCCAGGGCCATTCACCTCCTCGTCCCCAGCCAGCCTCCGTCCTCCCCCATGGTGAGCGGAGGGGGCTGAGCCAGGCAGCAGGCAGCAGGAGATGCTATTTTAAGCCCCCTGGCTGGGAGCTGGACCCCTCCACCCCGGCTGCCCAGTGTGTTTCCCAAGGACACACCCTGGCCAGCATCATTTTGTAGCCCCCTCCTTCCCCCGTGCACGGGTTTACTCCTCTACTGGCAGCGCAGAGTAATTTTCCACGGCACTGCCAATGCCAGCAGCGGTGCGGGGAGCACGGGAGAGGCTGTCATCACTGATGCAAAAGTGACAGCTCCTTTCTGTCCCCCAGCCGGAGCCACTCTGAGTCACAGCTCCGTAGCCAGAGCGCAGCAGACAGCCAGGGACCTGCGGTCCCAGGCCCTGGGACGGATCCAGCTGACCCCATGTAGTGACAGGGGCTGCAGATCCTCCCTGAAGCCCAGGGTTACGTGCAGGGGTGGGAATGGGGTTTTACGCTGTCTGCCTGTACCAAGCACCACTGCAAGCCAGAAACATCCACGTGAAGGTTTCACAGATCTCCTTGTCTCCTGGGATAGAATTAATTTTCTTCCTAGTAGCTGGTATAGTGCTGTGTTTTGGATTTAGTATGAAAATAATGTTGATAACACACTGATGTTTTAGTTGCTAAGTAGTGTTTATACTAAGTCAAGGATTTTTCAGCTTCTCATGCCCAGCCAGCAAGAAGGCTGGAGGGGCACAAGAAGCTGGGAGGGGACACTGCCAGGACAGCTGACCCAACTGGCCAAAGGGATATTCCATACCATATGATGTCATGCCCAGTGTATAAACTGGGGGAAGTTGGCTGGGAGGGGCGGATCGCTGCTCGGGAACTAACTGGGCATCGGTCGGCGAGTGGTGAGCAATTGCATTGTGCATCACTTGTTTTGTATATTCTAATTCTTTTAGTATTATTATTGTCATTTTATTATTATTATATTATTATTATCATCATCATTATTATTATTTTCTTCCTTTCTGCCCTATTAAACTGTCTTTACCTCAACCCACAAGTTTTAATTTTTTTCGATTCTCTCCCCATCCCACTGGGTGGGGGGGAGCGAGCGAGCGGCTGCGTGGTGTTTGGTTGCCGGCTGGGATTAAACCACGACACCACATAGGAGGTCTTCTTGTGGGATTTGTTGGTAGGGAAACTGAGGCACGGAGCAGCTGGGCCTGGGCAGGCGCTGCCAGGCTCACAAGCCTTATCCACAGGCAGCCTTACGGCAGCTCCGCTGTCAGTGTGGTGTGGCAGAGAGCGGGGCAGGTGGATGGGGAAAAGGGAGCTGAGATGGGGATGCTGCTAGGGCTCCAGAGCAAAACTCCAGTGAAAGCTGAGCTCCCAGCAGGGCCCCCCTCCCTCGCCAAGAGTAACCTCCCTTGAACAAGACCAGCTTGAGAGCGATGGGCTGCCCTTCCAGCCAGGATCCCCGGCACTGGAGCTGCCTCAGCAGTCACACCCGCAAGTGGAGAGGCAGAGGGGCCAGAACTGCTGAACCCAGCGACGCCACTGCTGGCCAAGGGGAGGTGGCAGGACACGAGGCCCTGGGACCTTTCATTTCCCCCGTCTCTGGAAGAAACTTGGAGAGATTTCATGAAAAAGAGGGTAAAGGCCATAAAACAAAAATGCTCCAGCACGGCCCTGTTCCTCCCCAAAGCTCCTGTTGCAAGAACCATGGTGCTATCTCAACCTGGCAGAGGTGACCTGGGACCCCCAACCCCACTGCAGGTACGTCAGCACCCTTTGGCCATCCTTCCCACAGCAGCACCCAGTGCTGGCAGTGCCGCAAGGACTCGTCCGGTGGAGGACAGCTGGTGATGGACGGAGCACGCAGCCACCACCAGCAAAGAGCGACTGTAGAGATGACCAGCAAGGGAAGCAGAGGTCTGAATCCAAGCTCCGAGGCAGGAGAGGGTTTGACGCACAGCCAACAGCTCCAGCGTGCATCCTGTGCTGCAGACAGGGCTAATTTGGGGGCAGGAGGAGAAGCAGCCTGGGGCAGATTTGCTGCCCGCCGGTGTTGGCTGGGCAGGGGATCAGCACGGTCGATGTGCCTGTATCGAAGGGTTTCACGGGGATTACGTACCACCCCGAGGCGCATGCAGTCCAGTGACGATGCGCAGAGGAGTCAGGGCTAAATTTAGCCTTGGTTGTGCGCAAGTGTGATGTTTTTATTGCTGCCCTTAAATAAAGACATTGTTTGGAGCATGTGGCTGCTGGCCCTGCCTTGCTCAGCCCTGGTCCTTTGATGGGCTGTTTCAGTCAAGCTGTTCAAAAGGGGGAGAAACAAGGAGAATTAGCAGTTGGTGAGACATATCCCATGGGCCTATTTCCAAAAATGCCCAGGAGCCATCTCTCAGAAACCAGCAGTGCACACAAAGCAGTGAGAGGGTGACCTCAGTGGCTGTGGGGACGTGCTTGTGCTGAGGCAGAGGTGTCTGCCAGGCAGAGCTGCTCCACGGGCATGGGACCGCGTGCTGTGGAGCCATGGCCGTAGCAAGGGGGCTACCAGGCTGGCTTGGGCTCGAGGAAGTGGTGCTGGAGCACCAGCTGTTGGTGATGGGCCCCATCCTGCATCCCATTGCCTGCTCACCCAAGGACAGGCATGATGTACCCCAGCCTTGCATCCGCAGGGCAGCAAAAGGCCCACAGCTTGCTGGCTCCAAAATAATCAGGGCCAGAATGACAGCAGGGCAATCAGAGCTCGGACACCTCAAAAGAGACCCTTCAAACCCTGCCCAGAGCCCCCAGATTGGTCCCAGGATGGGTCAGTCCTCCCAGAACCGCTGGGGTTCATGCAGAACAAGGGGAGGCTGCGACATGGCACTGCCCATGCACGAGCTCATGGCTTGGGCTGGAGGCAGCAACAGGCAGGAGCCAGCCACGCCGCTCTCCAGCCTAATACCACACATTTCGCTGAAGCTGACTGGGAAGATGCAATCCTGCAGGGAGCTCGGCATCCTCTTCCCTGCAACGCAGCCCACGAGCCCAGGATGGGGAGCATCGCCTCCGTGACCTGGCACAGGGCAGAGATGCGCTGTGCCCTGTCTGCTCCCCCAGCGCAGCATAAAGCATGTGCTGGGGCTGGCGAGCTGCCAGCCCGCCCGGGCTGCCTCCTGCCCTCGCAATGCGGGGCTACCAGTAATTTTCCATCCTGGCTGCGGGCTCTGCCCTAATGAGATGTTCTCCTACGTCCCTCTAATAGGGCTGGGCCCCGTTCAAGTTTCTCTGTTCATTCAGGCCCCGAGTCCCCCCCTTTCGCTGCTTGAGCCGCCCACCAGTTCTGCAGGACGGCTGCTCCTCCGAGCCCTGCTCCTCCCTGCGCTCACAGCCCCTCTGCTTCAGGGAAACGGGAGGATTTTCCTGTCTAAAAGCCAGAAAAAAAAAAAAAAAGCCCAGCAACCCGCCAAGAAAAATTCCCATGGCTCAGCTGCGCTCTTGGGCCAGGAATAAGGCAGCTCCAGGGACTGGAGCCGTCAGCCGTTTCCAAAGCTGCCTCTGCACGGGCACCTCTGCCTGGAATTGAAGGTCTGGGTCCATCAGCTGCGTTGATCGGCCAAGCACAGCAGAGCAAAGTTGATTTACAGAGGAAGGTATCTGGCCCTGGAGCTCAGTGTGCCCGCAGTGTGCATGCGGCACCGTGCTGCCTCGAACTCCCTTCTCCTTGCGATAAAGCTGCTTGAGTCTGATCTCAGCTTAGGCATTGCACTTTGTGGGTCTGGAGAGCCAGAGGGAGATATCCCCGCTCCTAAGTGAGCAGAAGGTGGAGAGGCAGGCCCGCCTCCTCCTCCTCCCGCACCAGCCCAGCAGGGCTGACGGGACCAGGCGTCGCTCGGGCGCCTGCCGTCACTGCTCCACAACCGGGCAGAGGATGCAGGGGTCCCTCGGGAGCCGGCGTTCACTCACGCTCCTGCCTCCACGCAGAGGGGACAGTGCATGGCTTTCCAGAGCAGGGGGGATCAGATGCATCCAGCAACGAGTGTGGATACAAACATCCCCTTGACTGCCCCAGGAAGAGCTTGTCCCAGGAGGGGCAGAGAGGAGGCTGAAGGCATGGGTGCCGAGGGGATCCCTCTGCTGCTCTGTGCTCTGGGGAGCCCACTGAGGCCAGGGAGGAGCTGAGCATCCAAGAGTCTGCATCTCAAAGTCTCAAACCACTTCCAGGAGCACCAGAACCTTGATCAAAATACATGGAAACCAGAGAGGGGTTCACCCATCTCCCTTGGGTTTTGCAGGCACCAAAGCGGGTGCAACCTCCACCCCCACTGCAGTGTGCCCCCCCCCCCCAACACCCCTGGAGCTGCACCAGGGACAAACAGAGAAAGGCACTCAAAGCAAAGGTGCAAAATGAAGGATGCTTAATGTGGCATCAAGATGTCTTAGCACCAGCAAACGTTGCTTTGGACAAGAGGTGACTCAAAATACATAGAGAGGCACCGGGAGAGACAGACAGCTGCAGGAACGGGCCTGGCACATGAAGAGTTCTCCCACCACCAGAAGACACCTCTTCTGGAGGTGCTGTTTCCCAGGTCCTCGCCTGCAGAGCCCACCTGCAGCCCCTCTGTGACTTGCTGGGCTGCCAAGGCCTTGGGGCCCACAGGCCAACCTCCTGCCCGTCTCTCCTGAGCAGCCCCCTCCATCCCTCCCTGCCTCCTCCCAGCCACAGGAGCAGGCAGCAGTAGTGCCCGGCCCCGCCGCGTCGCTTCTGTGACAGCCCCTTTTCAGAGCCAAGCCAGGCTTTAAATAAATACCTGTCAGCAGAGCAGAGCTGAGCTGTTCAGAGCGGCTGCATGTGTGCAGATGCGTTTAGCAAGTTGATAGGCGTGAGACAGAGCAGAGACAGCAGGGTCTCTCTCCTCGGAGGCCAGAGACTGGCACATTCTCAAAGGCAGCATTAATCAGCATTTTCAATTACACAGCACCCATCGCGATGGAGCAAAGTTGCCCACTCTTACCTTCCCCTGGAGAGCGGGATAATGGCATTTCCAAGGGCTGGCTTCTCTGGCTGCGAGCTGCCACAACGGTTGAAGGGGAGGGTGATGGAGTGGGAAGACTCAATTGTTCTCAGAGTTTCCACAGTTCCCCAATCGCCACCAACTGTGTTTTGGGGACACAGCGGCCAGGCGTGTGTGGGCTGCACCTCTCCGCTGGCTGGTTATGTGCAGCTCGGCCAGGAGGTGGGGAGGGGGTCCCACGCCTGCCTGGGTACCAGGGAGCCTCACGAGCACATACCAAGGTCGCCTCGTGGTGAGGCAGGACGTGCCAGCAGCTGAGGGCACCTGGGTCTCGAAACACAGACCACTTTCCCAGGGGCGTGGAGGCCCTCGGGCTGGCAGGGCAGATTTTTTAAAGCAGATTATATTTGGCTTCTAACATTGGAAAGATAAGAAGCAAGCTCAGGTGAGCCCAGCAACCCTCCTGCTGAGACAGCAAGACGCTGCTGATCCCTGCACAAGGCTGGATCTGGGTTCTCCCCTCTGTGCTCACACTGCAGGGAGCCCTGGTGGGACGGGCACCCACCACCTCTCCCTGCAAGGTGACAGATGCTCATCACCTGCAGTGGACACGTCAGCAGGCTGCCCACGAATATAAGCTGCTCTAGCTCAAACCTAAGCCTGGCCTGATACAGATGTCCCGGGGGGGGCTCTCAGGGAGTCTCGCAGATGGCCGCAGCAGCCCTGGGTGGCTTCGGCGCTCCATTGCTTGTGCAGGCAGAGATTGATCCAGGCGAGCCGAGCCCGCTCCGTTTGTGCTGCCCAAACTCCCAGGACCTCGTCAGCACATCCGAGAGGGAGCCAGGCTGGGGCCTTGCCCAGGCTCCTGGGTGGGTGGCAGAGCCAAGGAGGGGCTGTCACACGGCGGGGACAGCAAAGCCTTGGGCAAAACCAGCCGCCGAGTGAATTCCCTGTGCTTGGGTGGAGGAGGCTGGCAGGAGTGGAGCCAGCTCTGCCCTGAGGGCTGGGGCTCCCTAGGCTTACAGTCATGAAAAGAGAGGAGCCTGGAGCACAGGGAACACATCTGGGGTTTTCCAGGCATCAGCTGCCCTGCCGGGGTGCCTAGGTCAGGAGGGAGATGCAGTGGGGCACAGCAGCACACGTAGGAAGGGCTCCAGCACAGCCAGTCCTCGCCTGGGCAGGAGAAGGCATCTGGAGGGGCCCGAGCAGCCACCTGCAGCCCCTCCTCCTTGCTCGTCCCGAAAGCCTTCACAGAAGCAGCCAAATACCCAGCTCCCCTTGCCTGCACCCCACCAGCTCTGCCCCGACCTTCTCCTTGGTCTGCAGCTGGTCAATACCTCTAGCTCTGGGGGAATCCATCGGTCCTAACGATTTCATCCCACTTCTCGCTAATGCACTCTCTTGTTGCGCTGCATTTGGGCCATGGACCTGGCAGATGCTGGGAGAGAGGCAGAGGGCTGGCCAAAGGCACCATCACATGCTGTCCCAGGACAGCAGGTTAACTCTTAGCATCACTCTTTTGCAACAAAACCCTCTCCACCACAGAGGCAGGCCTTCAGCCCTTCCTCCCACAGCTCATGGCTCACTGGAGGACCATAAACCTTCCTCTCGCAGCTCTCCAGCTCCTTGGAAAGGCGCATTCAGTATGTTTGAGTGCCTCAGCCAGGATTTCGGAGCTTTTAACCAAAACCCACCAACGTGTCCTCGCAATCCCTCATTGCCTCTTCACTCAGCAACTGCTCCTCCCCGCAGAGCCTCCATCAAACTCCCTGTGCCTGTCTGGAGATGCAGGGGACTCGAGGACACCCTGACCCACCAATGACGGGAAGCAGAAGCCAACATTTCTGGAGTCCTTTTCTCAAGGCACCCAACTTTTAGCCAGGATGAAAGTGCAGGCACTTGGGTGACGGTGGGGAGTTGAACATGCCCCCCTGCCCTGCACACAGCCGCCAGCCAGCCTGCCTGCCTGCCTGCCTGCCTGCAGGTCCAGCCCCTCCGGGTGGCCACCCTGCTGCCCCTCCAGCCCCTACCGTGCCTGCCCAAGCTGGAGGCACCAATTTCAGCAGCTTCCCGTTAAGAGCAGGCTGGACCCCAGCTGGCACCAGGAGCACTGCTGGGGTGCACGTGTGGGAGCACCAACCCAGCCATGCAGCACACACCTCCCTGCCCGCTCATCCTCTCCTGCCCTTTTTAGCCCTGTCCCTTATAGGAGAAGCGTAAGACAAAACTAAGACGAAGTCACCAAACTGGTTTGGGGAGGGCTGGATACCAGGTGCTGTCTTGGCCTGTGCATCCTCCCAGCCTGGGGGCTTTAAATCCAATCTTTGTGTCAAACAGCCCTGGAAAGAGTGGTTTTCACCAGTGGGTGCCAAATACCTGTTCAAACCCACTTCTCTTCCAGCCTCCACGTCCTCCTGCAGCAGGGTGTTGCACGTCCCTGGGGTACAATCATCCTTGACGTTGTTGCTGCTGGCTGTGTGACTGTACCGCTGGTTTGCAGCTGGTCCTGGCGGAGCTTCTGGAGCCCCAATCCCACGTCCCGGGGTGGTCCAAACAAGGGGCTCTGGCCCAGCCTGGCACTGACCTTTGCTGTGAATCCAGTCACACGCACCCCATCAATAACTAAATGCAAGATAACAAAATGAGCTGTCGCAGCCAGTTAACATGCTGGGCTTAATCGGCTTGTGGGCTTTCAGGGTGGAGGTGACGGGCCTGCTCCAGGCCAGAGGGACTGGGGAGAGGCAGGGTGAGGGGTCTGGTGGGTTGCAGCCACCTCTGTCTGCTGGCTCCCTCGGCCGAGAGCCAGGAGCAGGAGGCCGATGTGGGTGCTTTCCCGGCAGCGCACAGATGTGGCATCTCACTGGTGCATGGACACCCCAGCCCCAGCCAGAGCCAGCAGAGAGGGATGGGCAGCCGTGGGGTAACCGGTGCAGAGACACCCCACGCAGGGTTTTAGCCCCAAGGCAGACCCGCTTGTGAGGAGAGCAGCCAGCTACAACTGCCAAACCCAAAAGGGTTCCACTTAAAGCCGGGAGGGATCTCACTGTCTGTCGTTGAGTGCCTCTCAATTAATTAGCATCCTGCTGATTCTACAATTGAGGCAATTGCTAAGGAGATTAAATCAGTCTCTGCCACGAAGCAGATGCTGTTCCCAAGGCCTGATTCGCAGTGATTTTCCTTTCCCTGTGCCCATGCTGCCCTGCTGACTCAGCTGAAGCCCCAGGGTGCTGGGCGCAGCCTGGCCAGCCAGGACTCAGGGGGGCTTTGGGGGGTGAGGATGGGATCGCTTTGCAGAGATGCTGAGGAGTTAAATGCCACTGCACGCCCAGGGTTGCACAGGGAGGGCCTCACTTGGAGGATGCTGATGTAAATTCAGAGCAGTGCTCCTCAGTGGAGCAGCGGGGCCACACCGAGGCCTGGCCATCCAGGGAGGCGATGATCTGTTCACCCCATTCTGCCTGCGTCAGCACGGGACAGGCTCACAGCCAGGCAGCTAGAGCTGCATTTGTGCACCTGAGAGCCCAAACTGAAAGGAAAAATCACAGCTCAGCCTCCAGGCAGGGCTTGGTAAATCCACCACGACTGCAATAAACCCTGCTGATTTGGTGCAAACTCGGAGTAACCCTGTGTCCTGGTTCCGGCTGGGACAGAGTTAACTTTCTTTTTAGTAGCTGGTACAGTGCTGTGTTTTGGATTTAGTGTGAGAATGATGTTGATAACACTCCGATGGTTTTAGTTGTTGCTAAGTAGCGCTTATCTTAAGCCAAGGACTTTTCAGTCTCCCGTGCTCTGCCAGCAAGCAGGTGTGCAAGAAGCTGGGAGGGAGCATGGCCGGGGCAGCTGACCCGAACTGGCCAAAGGGGTATTCCATACCATGGAACGTCATGCCCAGTATATAAACAGGGGGGAGTTGGCCGGGAGGTGCAGATCGCGGTTCAGGAACTAACTGGGCATCGGTCAGTGGGTGGTGAGCAATTGCATTGTGCATCACTGGTTTCCCCCCCCCCTTCCTTTTTTTTTTGTTGCATTCCTTTTCATTACTATTATTATTATATTTCATTATTACTATTGTTAGTATTATATTTTACTTTAGTTATTAAACTGTTCTTATCTCAACCCACGAGTTTTACTTTTTTTCCTTTGCTTTCCTCCTCCTCACCCCACTGGGAGGGGGAGGGGGAAACAGCTGCGTGGTGCTGAGTTGCTGACTGGGGTTAAACCATGACACCCTGCTGGTTTCACTGGAACCAGCCCAGATTCACAGGGGCAGTACAACAGAGTACGGCCCTGCCCAGGAAAACACAGGCTGCACCTGGCTCCGCTCTGCTCCACTCCACCAGCACTCCTCGGGTCCCCACCAGCTCAAGCGAGGGGGGACTCTTCTCCGAAACCCTTTGCAAAGGGTGTGACTCCAACGGTTGTTCTGCTAATGATGACCTGGGCCTGTGCATGGCTCCCCCCGCAAGCCCACGAGCCCTCCGGTCCCTGACCCCCAGCTGCAGAGCTGCCCCCCAGCAGTAAAAGGGGCTGTTCAGCCACCCACGGGCACAAAAAGCACTTAGGAAAGGGGCTGCAGGATCCAGCAGCTCCCACTCCCCCAGGTGGCAATTAAACACCCAAACGAACTGCAAATCTTGTGAGGCGAAGGCAAGAAATTCATCTTAAATCATTGCTGTGATGGGAGCCTCCCCGCCAAGATACACTCACCCTGCAGAGGACGGTCCCACAGCCACGTTTGAGGATTGTTTCGATGGTGCCTTGATTTCTGTATCGGCTTTACTGCCTCCTCCCAAGTGTGTCGCTGCCAAGCCCCCAGCTACAGGACTATGTTGTCGCGTGGTCATCTCCTCACTCCCCTTTTGCTCTAACGCCTGAGAAAAAAAGCCACACTGCATCCTAAGCATTTGGCAGCTTCTTGGTCTGAAGTCAGGGAAAAATTTGCCTTTTACGTCCAGCAAAAACCTTCTGTTTGTGAGGGCTTGTCATAATCCTCCTCCTGCTTCTGCTTTACCTAGGGAGAACCCAGAGCTCTCGAGGGACCAACAGGACAGCTAGAGACAGGCCCAGCCTTATAAGCCACACAAGGTTGGGCTTTTGCAACCTCCGTTTGCTTTTTGCCACATTTTTTGTATTGCAGCATCACAACAGAGATGGAACAGCACCATCACGACCCTCAGGAGGCATCTCCTTACCACTGCCCATTTCTAAGCACAGAGAAATCTGGAGGGGGGTAAGGCTGGACCTGTCTTTAGGGTTGCAGTTTCTCAGGCTCATCTGCAGGCAAACTGGGATTTCTTACGGTGAAGCTATTTTTCTCCGATCTTACAGGATCCCAGCATAAACAGAAGACGGCTTCCAAGCTTTAAAGCAATCTTAACCTTTGGGGCCCCCCCTCCATTTCGTAGGCTAATTGAAAGTAAAATGCTTTTAATGTGTAGTTGTCAACGAGAACCTGAGCCTGAAACAGGGGCAAGAGCAGTTCACAATGCATTTGAGTGCCATGACTCAAGCACAGCTCTGATATCACAACATCAGGCGTTAGACACACTTAGGAGAGAATACCAGTATGATATGGGTTTGGTCCTGGGGTGCTGCTGTGCTCCTACACCTTCCAGCTGGAGCTGGGGAGCAGCAGGCCCCATGATTTGTGTGTCCAAGAGAGCTAAGCTGATGAGCAGAGGAACCTCACCTTCCCCCAGGGAATGCCAGCTGCTTTCTCCGTGACTCCAGTGATGCCACATCCTGACACAGCAGGATGCAGCGCTGCAGCGGCAGCCCTGCCCAGGAACGTGCAGCGAGGCAGCCACATCCCTCACCTGCTCCATCAGCATGACGTGCTGTTCCCCTGGGAAGCCGTGCCTGAAACTCCGCACCTAGACCCAGGCACAGCCAGAAAGCACCCTGAGGCGGTACGCACCGCACTCTGCAAACTTCATCTGTGTCCCTACGTGCTCCTTGCACCCCAAGCCCTGCTCAGCCCGGGTGCTGCCCGTGCCTTGCCTGCGACCCAGCACCTACAGGAAAAGTGGCTTCTGTCCTAAAACACAAGGGAGTTCTGCCTTGCCACAGGGCTAGCTTGAAAACCTGAAGAAGGTACGTTTCCCCCAAGGTGTGGGGGAGCACTGCGAAGAGCTGCCGCTATACGGCTTCGACAAAGGCTAATGAAAGGCAAAAGACCACAGTGTGTCCTGCCAATCCAGATAGAAAGGATACTGAGGCTGCTGGCACTGCTTGGCAGCCTGCCATGAGAAATAACTCTTCAAAAATAGAAGCGTGCTAATCTCAGGAACCTGCTGGTATTGTCAATGACATTAATGAAGTGTTTCGAAAACCAGAACAAATGCCTTGGCTTTTTGGGGCTGTGCCGCCCCTTGTAATTTTCCACAACAGCCGAGGAGTGGTCCGGTGGCGGCAGTGCACTGCTCTTCATGCCGCTCTGCTCTCCTGCACGCAGCCCCACCAAGAGCAGTGGCATGGGGTCAGCTTTGCCGGCTCCCAGTAAGGCTGGCACCTGTGCAGGAAAGCCTGGCCAGCCCTCAGTGCCCAGGGAAGGAGGCTCCCAGGAGCAATTTCCTCTGTGAAGCAAATCCCATTAAGCATACTCAACGGAAATAGTGCCCGGGGGAGGTGGAAGCTCATTGTCTTCCTCTTTCCTTTTGTCTTTGTCCTGGTTTCGGCTGGGACAGAGTTAACTTTCTTTTTAGTAGCTGGTACAGTGCTGTGTTTTAGATTTAGTCTGAGAATAATGATGTTGATAACACTCTGAGCTTTTAGTTGTTGCTAAGTAGCGCTTATCTTAAGCCAAGGATTTTTCAGTTTCCCATGCTCTGCCAGCAAGCAGGTGTGCAAGGAGCTGGGAGGGAGCATAGCCCGGGCAGCTGACCCGAACTAGCCCAAGGGGTATTCCATACCATGGAACCTCATGCCCAGTATATAAACAGGGGGGAGTTGGCCAGGAGGCGTGGATCGCGGCTCGGGAACTAACTGGGCATCGGTCAGCGGGTGGTGAGCAATTGCATTGTGCATCACTGGTTTCCCCCCCCCCCCCCTTCCTTTTTTTTGTTATATTCCTTTTCATTACTATTATTATTACTATATTTCATTATTACTATTGTTAGTATTATATTTTACTTTAGTTATTAAACTGTTCTTATCTCAACCCACGAGTTTTACTTTTTTTTTCCCTTTTTTTCCTCCTCCTCACCCCACTGGGAGGGGGAGGGGGAAACGGCTGCGTGGTGCTGAGTTGCTGACTGGGGTTAAACCACGACAGTCTTCAAGCACTTGTCTCAAGCCCCCTCTGGGTTCTTTTGCACTCCCTGAGGTCCCTTTCCAGCTCCTGCCTCCTCCCCACAGATCTCCATCTCTCTTCACCCCAGTCTTTGGTCTCAGACAAACCACGCGATGATGCGCAGCCTGGAAGAGGTCCTGCGGTTTATTTCCTGAGATGTTATACTGTTTCCAACGATAAGTGGAGGCACTTCAGGACCCCTTCAATGAGGGAGTACCACACTGAATGCTGACCTGCTTCCTGAGAGCCTCCAGATACTCCCCCTCTCCGTGCCTGCTCTGCTTCCCCGTCGCCTCTTCCCACCTCTCGTCTCCTGCCCAAGCAGACCCAAAGGGACCGCTGCGGCTACCACCCCCTGCCTCACTCCGCGCGGCTGGCTGCCTTCCCAGGCACGCTGCTCCTGTGGCCAGATGCTTCCAGGGCTACCGTAGGTGGCAACTTCTCCAAGGCTGCTTTTCTTGCTCCTTGGCAGCTAGGAGGGCTCCCTCCATCAAGTGATGGGGAGAAGAGGGCAGATGCAACTTTACTTCTACTCCCTGTCTCTCGTTGTCCCAACAAATTCATGAGGACATACTGTAGAAATGGGAACAGCCACAGCTCCATCCACAGCAGCCAGGGCCCACAGGATGGCAAATTTGTCCCTGGCAGAAGGGCTTTGAATTTCTGGATGGTACGTGTTGAGCACTGGACTCAGGCTGGCAGACAGAGAACAGACGTGCGGACGACCTGCTGGTCTCTTGCCTTTCTGATCTCTGTGAATCACAGCCTTTAAACACACACACACTCAATCCTAACTCCACTCTCACTTTCCAACTGAGGAATAAGCAAGTAGCACTTTGTGAAGGAGAAGGCAGCAGAAGCCAGGGCACTAACTCCTGCAGCCCACCCCTCCCCAGCCCACCGCAGTGCCGCAGGACCCCTTGGGGCACTGACCGCTCCAGCACGAGGCAAGTCCCGCACCCGCTCACGTAGTACCCAGCACGCTGCGTGCTCAGCACATCTCCCATCGACTGAAGTGGCACAGCCAAGTGTCCGTCCATCTCCTCCTCTGCTACACTTTCTTGGCAGCTTTCTCACCATTTCCCTCCTTACGCAGCTATCAGTAATACTTCATTTTCATTGCCTCTGCCAACCGCGACATCCACTCTTCTCGTACGCTCAAATCTAGGAGAAGGCAGCGCAACCTAAACTCCACTTTGAGTCTCACTTGACTTGTGTTTTCGCCTGGCAGACAGAACAGAAAGTCACTTAGACACCTAGTTTGATCTCACAGGCCAAATAGGGTTCTTGCTACGTAACGTAAAGCAGTTACGGTAGGACCGGCACAAAAACAATGTCTTAAGCTCAGTGCCCCCTCTCCTGGCTGCTGACAGCAGTGCATGCACAGGCCCTACCAGGCCACGGCCTCGCTGTAGTCATCGTTTCAAACTCCCCTTGGAACTACTGGGAAAACCCAACCTGCACTTCAGCCAGCAGCAAAGAGGTTATTGCAGACTCTGGCAGAAAAGGAGCAAGACGGTGTCTCTAAAACAGCATAACACCAGCAGGGTATAAAGCTCCAACCTGACCATGTATCTAACGTAGGCCAAGACGACAATATTGTTTGAGCAGAGCACAATGTGAAGCTTCCAGCTTCATTGACCCTGATTCATTGCAGAAGTATCTTAGTGCTGAAGAGATTGGATTGATTTGTGCACGTTGGGTCAGAGGACACGATAAACTAAGATAAAAACTCAATACACTAGTAACATGTATGTTCAGCTCCAGCCCAGCCACAGTAGGCTGGCATCCTCTCCATAGCAATGTGCACATGACATTAATGGGTTCACACAATCCCCAGGGTCCTGCTGACACCACTGTCAGGTTTAGTTTCAGAACATAGGCCATCAGGCTGTTCCCACACGCAAAAGTCCCCTGGGCCTAGATGTAAGAAGCAGCTCTCACTCAGCAACACCGTGGTAGAAAATACAACTCGAGGCAAGTACTCAGATGGTCTTCACCCAGGAGACATGTTCAAGGGAAGCCCAAACTGGCACAGCTTCTTTCAAAAGCAGCATCTGCCTACCCCAGGCTTGAATCACATTGCCTCGCCAGCACAAAACACAGAAAAGCATGTTACACCCACTAGAGTTCAGCTCCCCAAGCCAGTCTTGCAAAGCAAAACCATCAGACGTAAGTTGGAAGTGTGCATGGCCTTCCCCCATTACTCACTCGTGTGACATGATGAAACCAGGGTAATCTCTCATCCTTCCACCAGTTTTTGCGCAAAGTCCCACCGACAGTTCTGCTCAGCATTTAGTGCTCAGGCTGCCGTCAACTCTAGTGAAAGCACTTCTGAGCAGATAAGATCAGGAAAACAGAGGAGAAACGTGGGCTTAGCACTGCATGCCCGGCCACTCTCTGCAGGGCCAAGTGGCTGTTCAGGTAGGAGAGAAGGGCGGAGAGCAGGAAAAGCACTTATCTTATTCTTACAAGTTATCAGATCTGTGGCAGTCTTGAAGAAGCTTAGCAGTAAGGGTTTAATGGGACTGAGCAAGGAAATCAGTGTGATTTCTGAAAAGGGGAATATTTTAGCTCTGACAAGCACTTATCAAGTAAGCATCTCAGCTCTGGCAGATGCAGCAGAGCTGGGAAAATCTGGCTGACATACTTGCTCTAGCAAAGACGCTGCCTGCAATCCAGAGGACAAAATACACTCTTAATAAGGGAGCATTACCTTCGTCTCTCAGAAAAGGAAACTGAGGCAAGGAACAGCTTTGAGTTGCCTCCTGCCAGGCAGACGCAGCGCTAGATGAATAGCTAGTTTTTTAAATAAAACCACAAACTCCTGAGCCATATGCTGTGCTACCAGACAATGTGTTTTATAAAAAGCACATCTGGGGACAGAAGCAGCTCTGTGTGAAGAAAGCATTCACGCTGTGCCTCTACTGAATTACATCACATCTCTGTTAAGCAACTGGTTCAATTAAAATTTTGAATGAAGCTCTTGTAATAGCTGGTCACCAAAAAATGGGTAGAAAATCACTGATCAAGATCAGAAAGGCTTGTGCTGCTAACTCAGTTAGGTGCCACTGTTTCTCTCATAAAAATAGTATGTGGTATGTCAGTTCTCAAAACATTCCTTGCTGCTGCTCCTCCTGGTTGCTGCCGGTCCGAATGACACCACCTATTGCTTCCAGGCTAGCAGAAGCAATCAACTGCTTCATTCTGCTCACCAAAAATAAATCAATGCCAGAGTACAAACTAAGACATTGTTTAGACCAAAGGAGACCAAGGAAGAAACATGAATGTTTTGTTGAAGGGTAATTTAGAGAGGTGAGAAAGCACGTGTGTGGCGGTGGCAGAGCTATTTGTATTTAACTGGGGGTCAACCCTCCACGGCTGCCTCACCCGCTTGAAAAAAATACATAGAAGAGATAAACAAGAGTTGCTGAGAGTTTTACGAGAAGTTAATGTAAAACTTAGGTGAGGAAAATTTTTCAGTTTCACTAACCATTCCAACAGGAATTCACTGCCATGAAGCTCGACTGACCCTGTCTTCTGCTGTGTCAGTGAATGCGCAGCTCCAACTTTGTTCATCATACATTGCAGCCAGGCACGGGAACAGGCTACCGAGGGAGGCTGCGAGTTCTCCTGCAGAGGCGGCTTCTAAAGGCCTGGCTGGACAAACATCATCCTGAGATGGGTTAGACGGGGCTAATCATAGAATATCTCAAGTTGGGAGGGACCCATACGGATTGAGTCCAACTCCTCGCTTTAGGGGAAGGACTGGGCCAGGTAAGCTCATACCTCTTTTCAAAAACTGGCCATTAAAACCCAAACAAATATTCTTATCTGAACGCATAACTAATCAGCATCTCAAATTTTGTCTATTTTTTATTTGATGGCAATGAAAACCATTGTGGCAATACTGTAAAATGTGGCTATGGACTGCTGTCTCATAAACATCAGTAGTCCTCCAGTTTAAAAGCTGAGGGACATGGGGAGAAATGACACTTAAAAGTCCTTTTCAGACCTCTTTTGTATAGTTCTGTAATGAGAATTTATTGTGCCCTTCTGAAAACACACAAGTTCAAACTCCTCTAACTTAAGGCTTGCTGCGGCGCAATCATAAGGGACAGTCTGTGTTCATAAAAAGTACAGAGCACTCTTTTGTTGTATTTCTGGACAGAAAAAAAGCATTCCAGCCAGCAAGGAAAAAACAAAAAAAAAGAAAAAAAAAATCAACTGAATATCGAATCTACTAACCAAATACTGTAATTTTAAAATTACAGGATCAGTTTTTTTAAGGGTCTTACTGGCGTTTATTCCTAAACACTCAGGGCTACTGAAAGTGACATTGCCTACTTACAAAAAGCCAGTGACATTGAGGACTACTTCAGGGATTTTTTTCCTCCCCACTCTGAAAGTAGCTGCACAAAATGTTGGCAAATGAGCAACCTTCTGCTTGGATTTTTCACCCAGCAGTAGAGAAGAAAAATGTTCTTATAAATGTAGGAAAATGAGTTTTGGATAGTCACCAAAGCCAGTCCAGAAATTGATGAACTAGTGATTTTTGGTTATAAACCAACTAGATCTCAAAGCCACCATCTCATTAAAATAATCCTTCCAATTCAAAAATGCTTCTCATCACAGATGGACTTAAACTTGCTTCCCTTGCAGCCGAAGCACTGAACATAGCTTTGACATGCTACATGAAGTCTATGCTACAGCGCTTGGAGCAGCAGGGTGCAAATACAGAGACAGCCCATTTCCACCTGCTACCTACCACTCCACAACAAAGTCGAGGTAACACGGAATCACCTCCATCCATCTTGTGTTTCATAAAAATGCAATTTATAAAATCCATAGCTTATTGATTGGTTGGCAGCGTCTCTCCCACGACTTGAGCAAACAGCTATTACCTACGTGGGATAAGTCAGACAGGAACTAATTCTACACTTGCATGACTGCACAAACGTAGCTCCCGACCGTGTTACCTGTAAGAGAAGAGGAATGATACAAGCAGGACTGCATTATCTATCATGGCCACAGTTTTGTAGAGACCTGCACTCTCCAATCTATGACTAATTTTTCTGCTGCGGGGCAATTAACAACAGACATTGTACATTACAAGCGTCCCCTTACAAAGTATTTATTCACATAAAAATCCAGAAACGGACAATAGACAAAAGCTTCATGAAAATGCATAGGCTATTATGTGCCATTAAGTCATTAAGTGCAGCAGCATTTGATCTTGCACGTACTTGAAATACTTTGTCAGGCACAGCTTCCAGTTAGTCTCCCGTGGCAGGACAGCTGGCTCTGCGCAGCTGAGGCAGAGACGCCGAGGTGCTTGCGAAGCCAGCGCGCTGTCCCCTCTCACCGCCTCCAGAGGCAGAGCTTTCGCTCCTCTGGCCAAGGAATGGCCACGCACCCTTTGTACTTGAGGTTTCCAGTTTGAAGGATCCAATATCCAGGTGCATCTGCAAGTTCAGTAACAACTCCTCCAAGGTTTGGATCTTGCTGTCACCTCCCAGTGATTCCCACAGAAGAGGAAGCGCTCAGTATCATTACAATCTGGCTCCTCCACTGAGGTACTCTGCAAGGTCCACCTTCTACAGATGCTTAGAAGCACCCATAAGATGTCTAATACCTGCTTCCAAAGGACAACCATCCTGATGACTGCGGGAACTACGTCCTACAGAGAGAACCATCTGTTTTCTGTCTCCAATCCAGACTTCAGATAATCTAGGTTTAAGGGCATCCCCATGGGATGATAACCACTGTGCTGCTGAGCAAGTTCCAACTCCAGTCACTCCTACTGGCAAGAATCACATTTACTAGGATCATTTTGCTAGAATCCTTTAGATGGATCAGAAGGAAGGAAACTCAGTTCATTTGCTCTGTACCTTCTACTAACCAAATTTAGTAATCAGAAGAATTTCTCATGGGAAAACAGATGGCTCAGAGGTTGATAATGGGGGAGAGTTTCCAGTAAAGTTGCTGCTTCCAATCCAGTCCGGACTGACTCTTTGTTGCCTTCCGTTACCTCCTCTGTAAAACAAGTGGAGAAGCTTAACACCCGTCACGGAGACGCATCCATCGCAAAAGCCACTCGCATCAAACGAGAACATTCTCCACCCGGTGCAGCATCAAGCTCACAAGGGCTGAAAGGGAGAGAGAGGATGAGGCAGCATGTGAGACCTGCCAGGTCACTTCGCTTGCTACATGTGTTAGAGGAGCTATTTTTCTCCGGGGCACTAAGACTGTGTACAAAAGTCAGCAAAGAAAAACATTCCTGCCTCACAAAGAGAGGCAGGAATGTATAAGAAATGGGAAATGTATAAGAAATGTATAAGAAATGGGAAAAATTCAATGCGGTTTGTACCACATTTTTTTCCACATCACTGGGGCTCTCCAAAGAATGGGGAACCTGGAAACAGCTGTTCGCAGGAGGCTGGAATGGGAAGGGCAAGATGAAATACCTAGAATTACAGTTTTTTCCAAACAGATCCGGTATTGTAAATATCAGCTTGGAAGACAAAGAATAATAAATATTAATTATCCTTTTAGAAAATCCTCTCATACCCTTTCAGCCACCTAGCAAACACTTTAACTGCAAATCCTCAGGAGTGGTATGAGTAGCTGTAAAGCTATCCAGTGATGTGATGCGATCTATTTTTTATACCCTTGCCGTCTGCCGTTAAAATTTGCACTAGTCTAATCCAAAGATGTTACAGAGAAGAATTCCCATTAATGGACAGGGAGCCTGTCCTTCCCCAAAGCTGATTCATCCTTCTCTTCTGTGACAGACGGACTGTAAATCTCTCTGTGTCCCCCACTGTAGCTGCATGTTCTTCAGGCTTTTAACCGTCCATATCTGTGAACTTTCTTTTCCCGTAATTCTGGACCAGACTGGAAGCTGTGATTTGAGAAGCCTGTCCCTTTTCCCAGCACTGGAAGTCATTCAGCCCTTTCTGGCCAGCTCGAAATAAGGCTCGCTCCAGTTCATCCAGCCGAGCCACCAGCGCCGATGTGTCTTCGTTGTAGGCATTCTGAGAGGAGTCCATGATACGACGAAAACGGCTAATAAACGTCTAAAGAAGATAAGCAGGATTACTGACAGGTAACACAGAGGCTTCTTCAGCTCAAATGCTAGAGGCCTGAGCTTTCAAGACTGAAAAGCCAAAAGTGTAGCCTCTAGTTCACAACTAGTCAAGGGTCTGCAAACAGCGTAGCGCCTAGTAACCTTGGATACAAAGACAAACCATTTCCTGCCTGAGCTGGGAGAGCAAGTGCCTGATAGACTGGATGGGAAGCAAGCACGGAATTAGATTTTGGCTGTTTCCTAATGACAGGCTTCAGCAGACCACAGAGTATAACACAATTACGATCTATTCCATCTCACTTCACAAGCCATCATTGCTTTAGAGAGGGTGGAACGAATCTCATGCCACAGCAGCTGCTGCGGGAACATACAAGCTGCAACTTGTGAACGAATGGCCTGGAAGTGAAGCCAAACCGCCACTGTAAAGCATTCAGTATGCTGAAAAAAAACTTAACCACAAAAAAAGTCAAAAAACCAAATCTACAACTAATAAATAACATTTTAAAAAGCTAAGCAACAAGACACATTTAAGGATTTTTACTTCCCTCCTTATCTTTGCTTTTGGGAATAAAAAAAAAAAAGGGTCAAAACTCTTTGAAAACTGTGCTTTTTATTTCAGAAGCTGATTTTAGAATCATCAGAACTGTAGTATTTTAGAGATTTACTTATAGAATAAATATCTTACAAATTAATAATTATCATTTTGGCTTTGCCACCAAATAGTTATACTTCACATTTATAGTTCCTGAATATTTGGGAGAGGGGTTTTTTTTGGTGTTTTGTTTATTTTTTAAGTGAGCACAACCCCCCTTGTTTGCTTTTAACAAAGAGAAAGCATACTTTGCATGCTTTGATTTTTCTGTCAACAAGTAATGCGTGCTAATGTGGCTTTTTTCCTAAGATGTCCATTAGCAGAAAGAGGAGAAAGACAAGGAAAGGTGTGGTCACCTCCTCAATGCAGAAAGCAAGCTTTCAGTGGACAACTCCAAGAAAGCAGCAGTGCTTTAAAGCCTTGCTGCATCAGCCTTCATTTAAAGGCTAGAGAAAGAAAGAAAAAAAAAGAAGGAAAAGAAAAGCCAATAGCAATCATCTCCGACTACTTAGAGAGCTGGCTGAAGAAATCTCAGAGCTGTTAGTGGTTATCTTTAAAAGCTCAAGGAGCACAGAAGTCCGGAAACTGGCAAAGATGGTATCTATCTTTTAAAAGAGAAAGGGGAGATGAAAAGGGAGGAAGGAAGAGCCAGGGAATTATAAATCCATCAGTATCAATTCCTGGAAACATATTGGAACAAATAAACTATACATAAATTTCTGCAAGAAAATAGAGAGAAGAGTAACAGCCAACGTGGACTTGCCAAGAACAAATTTTGAGAGATCAGCCTAGTTTCCTATTATGGCAGGATGCTAGGCCTTACAAAGGGAGGAAAAGCAGCAGACAGGTATCTGTCACGGGGCATTCTTGCAAGATTTAGCTAAACCACCCATAGGTGGTCGGTAAAGACAATTATCCATAGCTCCTGTCAGGAGGGAAGAACATATTGAGTGGAGCTCAACAGGGGTCTATATGGAACCCAGTACTGTTTGATACATTAATTAATAAGCTTACTAAAGGAACAGAAGTTATGCATATTAAATTAGCAAACAACATGCAGGAGAAGGAGGAGGGATGACTGCAAGCATGTTGGGGAGCAGAACTCTTAATTCATAATGAATTCACCATTAGAAAGGTGGTGTGAAAACAACAGGATGTAAGTCAGCTGGGACTAATGTAAGGTTTTACATTAAGGCAGAAATAGCGAACCGTACAAGCGCAGGAAGAGGAATGATTGTCGGCGTATGCAATCTGTACCATCTTGCTACGGACTGCAAACCGAACGCATATCAATGTCACTCTGTCGTGAAAAACACGATGCTGCACCACAATGAGCAAAGAGCATCACGGCCTACAAAATTCAGAAAGTAATCTTTTTGTTTTCATCAGCACAAGTCCTGAGCAGGAGGCTGTATGCTGTTCAGGGCACTGCACATCACAGTGGATGCAGATCAACTGGAAAGATACCAGCAGTGCACAATAAGGACAATCAGAGGTTAGAAAGCATGACCCACAAAGAGATACCAAATGAATTGGGACTGCTGCCGGAAGGAAGAGAATAATCTGTCCTCGGCATTTACTTGTATGAGACAAACAGAACAGAGTTTGTATTGCTGCAAAGGAGCTTTAGTTTAGACATGAAAGGAAACCTTCTAAGATTAGGATGGCGAAGCACTGAAACAGATTGCCCAGGGCAGTGTGAAGTCTCATCATTACAGAGCTTTAAAAACAGAGTAGAAAAATAGAAATAATAAAGGCTGAATTAATTCTGCCTTGCAGCACAGGCACAATGAAATAATCTTATGTCTCCTCTAGTCCTGTTTTACAGGATTTTATGAAATACCATATGTACAGTGTGGAAACTCCAAGCTCAAATTACACTCCTGGATGCACACTTGAGGCTTCCACCACTAGACTCTGCAGTTGCCAAAAGGGTCATCCTACAGCTTGATCTAGAAATCCATATTCAATCCAGAAGTCATTTGGATTAAAACAGGGTATTTTTCCTGAAGACTGCTAAGCAGCTGGGAAGAAGAGGAAGATGGAAAAACGTAAAAGCAAATTTCAAGACTTAGTTCAGATACTTGCCTGCAGGATAGTCTGAGCTATCTCAGGATTCTCTGGATTGTCAAAATTCAGGAGCTGGGAGCCAAATCCATAGTAGTACGGCCCCATTTTATGCAGATCAACCACATTGGCATCAGCGCTGAACACTGTCCTCCAGGCTTCCTTGTAAATCTTTGGCAGTTCCACAGAAATGATTCTTCTTTTGCTGTCATGTAGACCTTTAGCAAGCCACAGAGGTATTTCCAGCTTTGATCCCTGCATGAATGAGAAAAACCAAAAGTTGTCCTTGCCATGAAAATACAGGCAAAGCAACCCGAAAGGCAGACAGTGAACTTTATTAATGAAGGTCCAGTATTAGAAAACGTCGATTTTGTTTTGGAACAGTCTACTGTAATTGTAATATAAACAGACACGCTTTAGAGGCATTAATTATTACTGCAAGACTCTGAAGGTGGATTTTTTTTAATTGATGTTGTATAATCTAGTAATTGTCAGATTATTAAACACCAGAAGAAAAAAAAAGCATGCAAAATGCATACAATAAAAGCAAAAATAACTCTAAAAAGACGTAGCTAGAAGCATGAATTTCCTTGCAGTGGCCCCGGAAACAGAGGGCCGCTGGGGCCTGGGACGCGCGAGAAGAGGTCCGCGGCGCGGCAGGAGCCCACGGGTCCCAGGGCCCACGCGGGAACAGCAGCCACGCAGCCACCACCGGCACGCTCCGGCCAGGGCAGCGCCTGCGAGGCACGGGGGGGGGAAGCGCGCCTACAGCTCCCAGCGTCACCCGCGCCTCCGCCGCCCGCCCGCCCCGCCCGGCCCCGCGCGATGGCCGCTGGGAGTTGTAGTTCTTCGCCCTCCACCCGCCGGCTACCTCAGGGATCGAGTCGCCAGGGCCGGCCCCCTGGCCCAGCGCGAAGGCCAGGCGCGGCAGGGTGTTCTCGGCGCGGCCCGGCAGCTTCTCCTGCGACATCAGGATGTCGTCCAGCGATAGAAAGTTCTCCTCCAGGCCCAGCCCGGGGCCCACAGGGAAATACGCCTCGGACATGGCCGGGAGAGCGGGCACCGGAGCAGCCCCGGCGTCTCGGGGCTCCCGCGCAGCCAGTCAAGCTCCTCCCGCCGCCGCGCATGCGCTGTGGCACCGCCCGCCCCCGCTGGCGCGGCGGTGGGATCGCGGCCGGCCCGGTGCCCGGCGGCGGGGTTCTCCCTCGCAGCTGCACCGGCGCCGTGGCGGGTATCTGCCGCCCAACGGGGTATCACCGGCAGCGCCGCGGCCGCGCTGGCCCTGCCGCCTGGCGGCCCCAGGGCCCGGGCAGGCGCGCTGCCGAGCCAAGGGGAGGCCAGGCCTCAGGCCTCGGCAGCGGCTGCGAGCTGGCCGAGCCCCGGGCCTGGCGCAGCCTTGTCCTGCCCTGCCCATGCCGGCGTTGCCTCCCTTCAGCACGCTGGCGGTTGTCCACCGCCAACAGCCTTTATGGCAAGGGACTGCTGTGGCAGCGGCTCCGGCTTGCTTTCAGGCTGGGCCCTGGGCAGTTCCTTGCAGCCGCCATCCCCCCAGCATGCCAGCCTCGGCCTTGCAGGCAGGCCTCTGTAACAGTGGTATCTCGAAGGCATCTGTCATCCAAATACGCGCACCAGGCTGAATTTGCAGCAGTGTTGCCTGACAGCAGCGTGCTCAGGTCGTGGTTGGTGCTGCTGGCTGACGAAGTCCCTGTCTTCCAGCAGGACCTCCGGGCAGAGCAGCAGTAAGGACCCGCTGGGCCGCTGCGATGTCTGGCCCCTCAGAACAGGCGGTCTGGCAGGCGGAGGGATTGCCCTGCAGCTTGAACACATCCCTCTGAACCTACCGTTAGCTGTGAAAAGCCAAGCGAATGCTGCTCACGTGGTTAGTTAGCCTCGTGTTTCTTTTTGGCAATTAAGGACATCTCGCAGAGTAGAAGATCAGACTGACAGATGTGGCTGTGCTGAGTAGGCAGAAGTCGGTATTAAGGAGCTATGTATACCATGGATTTCAAAGTGAGGCTACATCCCAAAGTAATTTATTTTAGTGCTATGAAGTAAGTAATGGAGTCATATTTTGATGGCAGAATCAAATACCCTGTGCTAAATTCTGGGTTTGATTGTATAAGCATAAGAACAGTGGTTACCCCCATTTTTATTTGATTTTACTTCATACTAGAACCTGACATTGTGCTTTTTTTTTTTGCTCATTGTTTAGTTGTTTCAAAATTAGTTCATTTTTCATCACGTTAAAGTTTTCTTGCTATTCCCTAAGCTGTATGTGCTGAAAACATTACTCTTTAGTCATACGGTGGTCTATAAAATAACATTTAAATAATCTAGTAAATATTTCAGTCTTTGTTCTGCTAAGGAAGAAAAACAAACAACTGAGCAGGGTTGAAACTCAGAGACCTGACAAGGTCCCTGAAAAATAATGACAGAGTTATTTATAGGGGGGTTGATGATTTGTTTAATGACATTTTCAGTCCATGACTAAGGCATAAGCCAATGCCTCTTCATTATCTTTCAGTTCTTACGGCCTCAGCATTCTTCATGCTGCTGTTTGCTCAAGCTGGATCCATTGTGATTTGATATTGTTTTGTCGTCATTAATTAGCATGCTGGTACTTTAATATCTTGATCAAAGTCAAAGCCATGCAAAAATAATCAAATTTGCACCAGTTTATTAAATCTTGCGCTATTTTATTTCATACTGAGAAAAATAAAGCACAGGCAGTGGAGACTGAGACCTTAGGATGATGTACTTCTGTCACTTACGCATCCCTTAGGTACCGTGGCAGTATGTGCTATAAAAATCCAGCCACAAAGAAATGCAAGCTTTTTGTGAACTGTGGCATGCTGGATTTGCGAAAATCTAAATGCCGTTAATTTGTTAGACAGGTATCAGAAATAGAGCTCCAGAAGCAGAAAAAATGTATGCACGTGTGTTTGTCAATGTGGCGCCCGCACACTGCTGGTTTTAGAATGTCCCCTTTTCCCGTTAGTCAGGTACGTTAAATCCTGACATCAGCTGTAAGGGAAATGCATGCTCCTGAAAAGAGATTTAATGTAAAAGGTCATTTCTTGTAAGATGCTGAATTTTTATCTATGGTACAGAAAACAGACATTATATTAGAGTTAGCGATGTTAACTATTGTCCTGTGTGTTTTTGTGGTTTTTGAATGAGAGATGAAGTCTTTCTGTTTGGAAAAGAAATCCTTCTATCTGTGCACATTTTCCAAATGAGTTACAGAGAAATTTCCAAAAGCTCTTTCTAAAGGGCAGCTCTGATAAAATTATAATTTGCTGAATTGGATTAGTAAAAATATTCCCTGCTTAATCAGGTTCAGGAAACAAATCTCTATGCTAAATATGAAAGCTTGCACTGTGAGCAAGAAGAGAGAGCTATGCAAATGGAATATGCTCTCTTTCTAGGATGCAGAAGCAAGACATCTGGAAAAAGAAGAAAGAAAAGCACTGTTTCCCTGTGTCCCAAGATGCCTCAGCCTGTAGCGTGTGATACTGAAATAAGGCACAGAGGTGCGGAAAGCCTAAGGTACTGGGCAAAGTTGAAAGAACACAAAGGGAAAGATGTTTACACTCACTGTAATAATTGTTCTTTTGTGAGAATTTTAAAGAATGACGGGTTTGGTAGCCAAAATTATGTCACCCCTTTTTGTAGTATGTTTGCCTTCTCATCCTGAGAAAGGTACTAGGCAGGTTCTTATTCTTGAATACTTGTGTGTGAATCTTAGTATAAAAATGCGCATAATGAGCCCAGCATCCTAAACCATATTATATTTTCATAAATATGATTTCAAGACCTTCTTGAAAGAAAAGGTATGTCCTGTGTCATAACTGAGCCTGTTTGTACTTGGAGGATTTGTAAACTGGAGACTTCATTCTCCTCCTGCATTTGTGTGAAGTCAAAACCCTTTACGTCACATGGAGCTACACTGAGAGGGGAATCAGACCCTGGAGTTTTACAGAGACAAAGAATAACAGAATCCCTCAAGAACCAGAGTAAAGAAAGGATCAAAAGTGTGTAAGAAGAAGAAAGGGAAAGAGACGTTGAGAGAAGGCAGTGGTGGAGCAAAAGAGGCGGGAGGCAAAGGCGTATGCCAAAAACTGAGTAATGACAGAGCAAAATATTACAGAAGTAAGTTTGAGCTGTGATGGGTAAAATCCAATTTACTTCCAGGTATGGTGGATAAATTGAGAGGATTGCAAAGTAGGGGAAAGAATGAAAACTTAGAAATCAAGGGACAGCTGTTACATCCCATCTGTGTACTTCTTATATCTTGAATACCACACAATTCAGCCAATTTAATATCTCGGATAAATTCAGGGAAGCAAAATTGTTACCTGCTTCTTCTAGGGACTTTCATTGGTCTATGCGTGTTGCACAGTTGCTGAGATGTGTCATGACAGCATGTGTATGTGATGCTATGACAGAGTCAGCTGATGCTGCCATTGTGGGTAATTTAAATAACATTAAATACATGAAATAAGACAACTGAAAAAGCTGCAGGGTATTGATGGGAGCAGGAATTACCACTCCCTGTGACCTCACCTTACTTTTTAAGGTCAAAGTGAGAGAGGAATCTTCAGTCTCTACATATTGGACTAAACCACAGCACAAACTAAGGTTGATACTGAGCCTTTGTCCCCTCTCACATAGAATCTCAATTACCATATAGGATTATAGTATGACTTGCTTTTCTTATTTGTGTTTGTTATCAAGTAATCAGAAACGCTGGCAGGGTTTTTGGCTGTCTTAAGATCCCTAGATGAGACAAATGACTTCAGTGGAGCCAGAATCTCACTGTCTAATCCTGGCCAAAGGATCCTGAGTGCACGAGTAAAACTCAGGCCTGTGGTGTGCACACTTCTGAGAGCAGAGCTTTCTGTTACATGGTGTCCAGCTGATAGAAGGCAACACATTGTACCACATATCCTTCGCCCACATCCCCGGGGCTTTCTGATGCTACTTAGATCATTCCTTTCCCTCCTGGAACTTTCACTGAAGAAATTTGCATTTCCTAATCAGTTAACTTGCCTGCAGCAGTAGGAGTTCTTATTTGTAGGTAATGCCGTACTGTATCTTTGATACAAGCTTTTGCAACCCCTTTGTTGTGCAAATACAGGCATATAACTCAAGTAAACCAATTGGCTTCGGTAGGATTATCATAAGAGAGTTAAGTGCTACGTCATATGAATAAATACTGCTCTCCAAGAGACAGATTCTGCAGTCCAGTATAACTTTATTTTTTGAAGGAAAAGGGGTAGCAGCACAAGTCAGTAGTTAAACCAAGGAGATAATCACTTTCCTGTTCAGTTTATCTGCAAATGTGAGAGATTCAGCAATAGTATTAACGATGCACCATATTCGTATTTACGTCTCAAAGTATCATTCCTTTCCAGGTGGAGGAAGGGAGGAGGATTGTGTCACATTTTGCAGATGGGAGAACAGCCACGGAAGAAGTGAAGGGATTTAGGGTAACCAAGCATCCTATGGGAAGGGTCTTCTGGCTTTGGACTTCTAGCCAAGGGTCTCTTAGCAAGAAGGGAGCGATGTCAGCAGGGACTCAGGCCAGCTTGTAGAATGAATTTAAAAATCTTTTAAGGACCTACTAAAAAGGAGTATTGAAGTGATACCATAAACCAGATGCTATAGCTGGTATTGCAAACAGCATTTTTGACAACCAAAGTGAAAACAGAAGCGTTTCTAGAACTCTTCAATATTTTTTTCCCAGCTGTTATTCACTGTGTGAATCTCTGTTATTATGCAGGAGCGGCTTCAGCAATTCCAAGGCATTTTTAATCGTTGTGTAGTTTTGCTGGTAAGTGGAAAGCCACAGTTAAGTCAGCAGCAGGCATTTGATGAAGGTTTCTTGTTTTAAGGAGTGGTGCCATGTTGCTAAAACTTTTTATGATTTAGATGGGAATACTGCCAAAATTGTTGGTGTTTCTTGCATTTGGAGTTCCCTAGATGGCAATTTATTTGTTTGTTTGTTTGTTTAGAAGTGTGGGAAAATGGTAATTGTGAGAACTGCCTTCAGCAAGAAATTAAGGAAAGCGCTGATTACCGCGCAGAATTGTATATCTGCAGTAAATTCAAAAGGGGTGAGATTTCTCAAACTTTTGGCATCTCAGGGTGACTGTGATGATGTGAGTAGAAAACTCATGTATTTTTAATCATTCACATCCATTTACATGATGTGGATGAAAGAAAAGTACTGTGTTCATTCTTGAGAGGGAGACCCTTTCCCACCTGTAAAGTACTCAAGCTGCTGAACAAAACAGTGAGTCCTTTCCACAGTATAAAATGTTAAACCTCAGCAATTTCCTTTTTCTTATGTCTCACCATTCGCAGTAAATATCCTAGGGAGATATTGGAAATTATGCTCTTCCAATTAAGTTGCATGCACTCCAGCTCCATTCAGCAAAAGGCTGCTCAGTGCCCAGAGGCAAAAAACATCTAGTGAATCAATCTTTGTGCACAGAAGAAAGCATTTTTTTTTTAAAGAAATTACATAAAAACTAGAAACTGATGACTTGTTTGAAAGGAAGATACGGAAGTGGGGTGCTATATGAGCTTCACTTTCTTAATGATTTTGGGCTTTTTTTCTGAGCTATCCAGGACATTTCCAGTAAAAGCAAGCTAAAATTTGCAAATTGTACCCCTGTAAAGAAAAGATTATTTTTTGTCTTTCAGACTCAAATAAGCAATTGTAATATCTGACTACAGATATTTTTAATATTTTTCTCTTTATTTCCTGATAATCTTTTTCTTCATTCTAGGTTCTCACTCTTATTCACGTTAGTCTGGAGAGTTTTATTAGGTGAGTTGCTGAAAAAAGCAACATTACTTATTTCTCAAGATCTAGAATAAGAGCTTGAATTCTGAATTGCAGGGAGAGTAGGTTCATATCAACTCACTTCTGTGTAATCAGTAAGTTACCAAAACATGAATGCTACTGATTTCTTCACTGCCTTCATTTCTTCATCTTCACATTTCTTGTATCTGGCTTCCCCCCCACACCTTTATCTGCCATGTTGTCTACACCAGTCACCCAGGATCACTACCTGGAGAGGATGGCAGCCATCTGCATTGCATGTTTTCAGCTGCCTGTGCTCTTTGAACCATGGTTTCAGTGTTACCAGCATTACTCCAGCCCTTCATCTGTCAGCATTAGATGAGCAGAATGCTGATATTCCAGGGTTCTTATCTTGCTTTGCTTTGTCAGAGTGTGAATGCTCCTTTTGGCCCATGGCTTGCTGTCTTTGGCCAGCAGAATCTCTGAATACCTTAAATCTGATTGCCTCTTGGCTGCTGCTTTTCATTTCTGGGCTGTGGATATCTGGTCAGGCTGTCCCACATTTTTGAGGCATGCTAGAATAGGAAAAGATCCAAACTGTTTCTTCTCTGATCACATACGGGAAGTGAAATCTAACAGCACCTTGCTGGAGCACACTGCATCATGTCAAACAGCAGAGAATCTTGTTCGTAGCTTGTGAAGAGGTTTTTGTCATCCTTCAATGTAAAAAATGCTATAGAAATGTCACATTACACTGAATACATACTGAGAATTTGGCGAATATAATGTGATTATAGCCAGAATTAGCACACCAAAAATTCTGTGCCCCAGTGGGAAAGACTGTCAGTATAATAACAACTAGGAGGTCCACGAAGAGCAGAGCAAAACCCGAGTTTCTTGCTTGCATTCCCGGCATCTTTGGGAGACAGAGAGGTAGCTGCTATGAATGAGAGGAAACCGTCTAAGAGGTGGGCTGAAGCAGCGTTTTCTGAGCTGCTGAAAGGATGCCTGTGGAGCCCTGCAGGATCCACGCTCTCTACCCACTATCACTTGCCAGACCAGGCAAGTGATCCCAGGTGGTGGGAGCTTGTGTGGGGAGAGTTTGAGATATTAACCCTTGGAGGCAAAGGATTAAGGGGATGATGCAGTTCATTTTGAACATCCCGTCTGGAAGAAGTCCAGTGATTCACGGTGTGTGGGAATGCGAAGAAGAGACAAGATAGGCAGCTTGCATCGTCTGACAGTTGAGTGGCTCTGTAGTTCTGAGAACATCCTGTCACAGTGTAGCCTCAAATCTGACAGCTTTTCTCTTTCAGGCATGGACTGCTCTTTGATCCTATAAAGTTTATCTTGGTTTTCATGAAACACCCCTGTAAGTGGCCAGCGATATATCTCATTGCCGGTAATTCAGCAGTGTGCAAGTGTCATCAGCTAAATATCCAGGAATGTTGTATTCAAAAGTGACAAAACCCCGTGAGATATTTTAAAAGCAAACGTATTTTCTCTGGACTTTGTGACTTGTACTCAGTGGCAGGCTTTATCACACAAACCCAGATGTGGATTTTTGGCAGGGTTTTAACCTCTTCTAGGAGAGACTGCCTATCTTTTGATTTTCTCATTTTCTTATAATCCTGTATTTACAAGCAGAGCTAGTAAAATAACAGAAAAGCACATTCAGTGGGGAAGGTTTGGCAAACGCAGAGTAATCTCATTGAAATGACTGATGGTTTTAGACCTTATTTTCAAAATACGAAGTTCAAAAATCTGTCTCCTCCTCACAGAATTTCAGGGCCAAATATCTCCATGGCAGAAACAGATGTAAATCCAGTACAGAAAGTGCAGTTATATCCGTTCACCAATGGTGATTTTTTTTGTTGATGGCGTCTTTCAATGTATTACAATTAGCAGTCCTCAAAGAGATTGAAACCTTCTTTGATTGGTGCTTCAGTGCAAATGCTTTGCTTTTCTTCTCTTTCAGCTAATGGTCTCCATCCTGGAGCCTCTGAGTGCATTAAGTAATGTGTTGTGTACATTTTAGCCTTTCCCTTATGTCCTTTCTGAGACTTGTGTACAGTACAGAGTTGTTTCTCTGCTTCATTTCTAAATGCCCACACTTCTACGGCTTTCTGGTAGAGATGTCAGACTGGACGATAGTTGTTTTTACTTCAGGTAAAACAGGGGTTTGTGGTTCCTAACGAGCTCATTCCACAGACCAAGGCTCAGCTCTGCAACAGTTCTTAGATGCCCGACTCTGTTAGGAGGTAATTATCAATGGGACACGAGGTACCAAAGAGGGACTTCACAGCTCCGTAGCTATGGCTTATTGGTTTCCTGTATGGATGAGCTTTGTTCATGTGGTAGAAAAATTTTTTCCAAACAGAACCAAGTGAAGGAGATGAAAATGTCAACCAGGTGAGGCCTGCTGGTGTGTCTCAGCAGAGACAGTTCGGGCCAATGTCAGAGTGGCTGGTGAACTAGGATGCACCTGGGAACTTCTTGGCGCACACAGCAGTTTGTTGCCCCTTTTCCACACAGGGTGGAAACACAGAGATGGTTAGCATATCTGAAATGTTAATGATGTGAAATGCGTGAGTCAGAGCTTGAAGATAAAGGTCTAATGCAATTGCTTAAAATTGCAGCAGGTTGTTTATGACATCCTTTGCATTCAAGCCTACTTTGGCTTTAAACGTTAGGAATAATTTTATTACAGAGCATTGTACTGGGTCTGGCTGGGTTGGAGTTAACTTTCTTCATAGCAGCCTGTATGGTGCTCTGCTTTGCATTTGTGACTAAAACAATGTTGATAATGCACCAGTGTTTTGGCTGTTGCTGAACAGTGCTTGCACAGTGGCAAGGCTTTTTCTGCTCCCTCCTCCAGTGAGTAGGCTGGGGGTGGGCAAGAGATGGGGAAGGGACATGGCTGGAACAGCCGACCAAAGGGATATTCCATACCATATGGTACTGTGCTCAGCAATAAAAGCTCAGGGAAAGGAGGTGGAAGGGAGTACATTTGTGGTCGTGGCATTTGTCTTCTCAAGCAACAGTTACGTGTGCTGAGACCCTGCTTCCCAGGCAGTGACTGGACATCTGCCTGCCGATGGGAAGTAGTGAATGAATTCCTCTTTTTGCTTTTGCTTTCCCTATTCAACTTGATCCATAAGTCTTTTCACCTTCCTTCTATTTTCTCCCCATCCTGCAGGAGAGGGGAGCGAGCGAGAGGCTGGGTGGGTGTTTGGCTGCTGGCTGAGGTCAACCCGTCACAAGCACTAGAAAATAGACCCTTAGCTCCTGTTCCTCATAAACATTGCTCATCTTGTTTCCCTGCAAGAGGTTACATTTTTATTGCAGAATGCTCCTCTGCTTTTAAATTTTCCCTTGCATTCAGTTTCCTTCCGAATAATTAGTTGAGGAGGTAATGGCATCATCACAGTTTGCTCTGACTGTCCACACCAAAACAGTTAGCTGTTTCGGCAAAGCTGATTAGGAGTGACACCCTTAAAAACATTGAATTTAAATTAGCATTTAGGTTTCAGAGTTAATGTCTCGTGGAAACCCAGCGTCCTGAGATGTCAGAGAGATGGTACTGATCCCCTTCCCTAATTCAGCAGGCTGGTGCAAAAAGGTTTGAGGAGCCACTCCTGGACTACACAGACAACTCTGCAGGAGCAGTTTAAAACTGTAGATTCATATAGAGTCTCTGCCCAGCTTTTTCATCTGATGCCGTTGCAAGCTACCTCATCCACAGAAGGTTCCTTACGAGAGAGGTCTGACCTCCCCAGGAGGATGGCTTAGCAGCTGGCCGGGAATATGCTTTGTCTTGTTTGCAGTCTCATCCTTTCACTGTGTCAGTTCTAGGTAACCTCTTCTGAGCCCATGGGCTCAGAAGCTTCAGCTCCATAAATGCAACTCCCGACTTGCAGCAGCCTGACTGATGATCCCCAAAGAAGTTTTTGTTTGCCATTGCTGCCAGCAAGTTCAGCCTAGCCCGGCCTCTGAGTGTACATGCCAACGATGTCTTCACACCACTGTATAATACAATTATTTCTTGATGTTTTATTATTTTCTTCTTTTCAGCTTCTCTTTTGCTTGCGCTTCCTGCAGTTTTTATAGAAAGGTATTTAAAAAAGGCGCGTGAACTGATTCCTTATTAATTGTGCTTGCTCTGTATAATGATGGATATTTCTAGCAGAATCCATCCTTTTAATCCAACTCTTTGCCACATATACACTGAGGGAAATGAAATGCCTTTAAGACATCATATATTTGTAAAGAACATTAGTAATGCAGTGAGGTAGATCAGCTTCATATGTTCATTTGAAGATTAGGGTCTAAATTTAGATTTATTCCCCAATGAGAAGGGTTTTGTGGCCTCAATTTTGATAGCTGTTTCAATCCAAAACTACCACAGGAGTCAGTGCAATGAGAAGGCTTTGATTTGGAGCCTGGGACTGAATGATATATTAGAAGCTAAACCTTCAGCCTTTAGTGGAAATGCATGGCAGAAATTCCTTGCGTGTCTGACTTTGGTCTCTGTCCAGCCCTTCTGTGAGGTCTCGATTTCACCAAATTCCCCTTGATTTACGGCACGTTACTCATAAGGCCAAGCTGTCCCTGGATAATGTAATAACATACCATTTGTGTCCTTCGTAGGTTCGTGGTGCTGAAAGCATAGCCTTGGTGTTGCAGCCTCTTAACTTGCTTTCAGTGTAACATTCCCTGCTGTGATGGTCTGTAGAGTGAAAGCCGTAACTCCAGGTGAGAGATTTGTTTTGGGCTAGAAGTGTTACCCTGATTTACCATCAGCCCAGCAGTACAATGGCAACATGTCCCAGAACTGATGTGATTGTCACTGTAGGAGAGCTGCTGTACTATCTTTAACACTCAAAATTACAAAGCATTTAAAAGTATATGGGGCAGACTTGCTAAGTAACTCTTGTGTAGCTTATGAGCAGGTTTTATACAGCATGCAAAGCACAGGGGGTCAATTCTTGAAGGCATTCTGTCTTTCTATATTAAGTGTAATAATCTCTGCCCCTTGTATACGTGTGTAGCCTCCATCAGGGAAAATGGTAATGAGTTTGCATACCAAGGAGATATTAAATCCCCATTCCCCTTCAGTAATGTATAATGTCAACAGAAGTCTTTGATGAATGCAGCTTCTTCTTAATTAGATGCTTGAGCAGGAGATTATTAATCCATTTATCTCAAATTCTAATTGTACCATGAATTGCTTGCTGTTTTATGCCTAAGTTTATGATCATAGTTAACTTCCTAGAACCTTTAAAGAGACATACTCATAAATGAATGTATTTCTGGAAACTTGAATTGTTGTATTCTTGTTTGTATTACTTTCCTCAATATGTGTGTGTAAATATTCTGAAAGCCTCACTCCATGAGCCAGGGGTATCCTGCAACATAACAATTGAGCAATGGCAGCTATATGCCATTTCCATGGTAGTGACATCTGACCTTTAAAAAAATGGATTTTGGCACCAGTAAGGGGAACCGGCTGATTATCATGGCAAAGGCTGGTCTTTCTGTACCGGAATTACTGAGTGGGCATGATTTGGGGACCTGCCAGCTTTCAAATGCATGTTAAAATCATAAGCTTAGGTTCTGATACTAATGTATAATTACTAATGATCCTATAGATCTAAAAATCCATCCTAGGACATTCAGGGCAAGCCAATCCGTTTGCTAAAAGAGCAGGTAGTTGCCTGGATGACACACATTTGCCTGGATACAGCCAAGGATTCTTTTGAAAATATCCTCATAGCAGGCAGAAGCTTTTTTTCCTTTGAACACGCTGAATTGGCCTAGTTGGCAATTCATGGTCTATACTGCAATGGCTCCATCTGCTGAAACAACTCATAAATCACTGGAAACTTCGGAAAGTTGCAGCAAATGGGATTCTTTCTCCTATCGTCTGTGCTATTAATGCCCTCTGTGTTTCTATGTCTAGGGTGGGCTGCTTAAGAGTAGACTAAGAACATACTGCAGTTTCTGTGTGTGTATGTGTGCCCACACAACAGAGGGATGAGATCGACAGGCACGTGGCTGACATTCAGTCAAGTGGAATAATAAATTATAGTGAATGAAGTCACTTTCTCAGAGTGTCGCTGTTTTTATATGGGCTGTTGTGTAGGGCTTGCTGTGTGCAAACAAAGGTTTAATGGCACCATCTAAACTGTACAGTGATGTCTGGGAAGAGAGAAAGTATTAAAGTGAGGGGTTTTTTTCTGCTGTGTTCTACGGTTTTAACCATCTATACTGGCTGCTATTAAAAAATACAAACAAACCCTACCACAGTTACTTCCTATTCTAAACACAGTGGCAGATGATAGCTCTTCTGGCACCTATGGGCTCACATGTTGCCAAATGATTGCTTTTCGGTGGTGTTACTGATGTCCTAGCTGACAACATGTCCCAGTTGTCCTTTCCAGTGCTGAGTGTGTTTCTCATTAAGGTCCCTGTATCTCACTGCTGAACAAATTAAGACTGGGATGAGACTGACTGCTCCCATCCTTTTGGTTCTAGGAGGAGCCTTCATGGCAGGTGCTGTATCTATGTTGACATGCAACTGGGCTGAGTTTAGTTCCAAGTATGTATGAAATAAAATTATATCTGCACAGCTGAGTGTCATTGCATCTCATTTTAGACAAGAGAATAATTTGCAGATGTCTGTTCTGGATGCGTCTGGCAGGCTGTATAAACAGAGATATCTGCTATCTGATTAGCAAACACAGAGGAGTTTCTTGCACTGTCTGCACTTGGGAAGCTACGGTAACTTGGTGTGTTAGCTCCTGCTTCACTTTAATTTTTTTCCTCTCCTTTCTTTTAGTTGGAGGGCTGCTGACCTTTTTTGTGTGTCTCATCATTACCCTGAAACTGTTCTCTTACTACCAGGTGAATCGATGGCGTGGGGAGGGGAGCACCAAGTCTGTCAGAGGAACTGCCAGGACACAAAGTCAGCAGATCCCAGAACCCTTCCGTCAGTGTGACTGGCAGCAGACATTAAAAATTACGATCAGAACTGCGATTTCTGCACCCTACAGTTTTCTGAACCCCTCCCAGTTCTGCCAAGGGTGTACTTTGTGGCTCGGAGAAAGTCAGTTCTCTCTTTTTCAGTTTCCCTATCGGAAGAGAGAGTCTTTGGGCCATGTAGACGTCTCTTGCCTCACCAAGACTGGAAGGATTAACTTGTACATTTCAAGGCATAAATTGCTATGCAGGGCCAGACCCTACGTCAGTGCATCAAAGGGAGGTTTTGTGATTGACTTTGAGGGGAGCACGACTGTGGTCCAAGTGCCTACAAATGGACAAACCCCACAAAGATGGGGCAAGTTAATGCTTCAGTTCCTTCCCCTCTCTCCCCTAAACCTCTCTGTTTGCTTTTCTTATTAACCTAATAATATTCCTGCTCAGTCTTCAGGCTCAGTTTTCTCCTGAGCGTTGTTTGTTCCTGCCGTTCTTTCTGGCAGAGCTCTTCTGCTTGAAAAAGGCACTTTGATTCATTCTGTGCTCTTGACTTGGAACTAATAGGACTCATCCGATCTGGTGAGTCAGAGTAAGTTCCCCTGCATCTCTGCCTTGTGGACTGAGTGAAGCAGAGGCTCTGCGGAAAACAGACATGGGATCATATAAGTAAAGATTGGATAAAGTGTATGCACAGTGTGCCAGATTCAAGCTGGATAACTAATTCAGTGTAAAAACACGCCTTTTTTGCCATGAGGGCGTAGCCTTAATGGAGAATAATGGCTAAAATTATTTCAGTTCCTCTCTGCCTTTCACAAATTTGAAAGCAGTGTTAAGCTGATGCTGAGCTTTTTTTGAATGCTGCATGCTTCTTTTTAGTCAGTCTTACTTATTCTGCTTTTTAGCCTCTCTTGTCTTCTCTTCTTAGAACATATGAATCTTTTTTAATGTAGTACACGATCTTGCAAGAAAATCCTGCTTTCTGGTTATAGCATTTTGTGAGGCACATAATCTCAAAGGGGAGATTTTTCATGACAGGATCTCCTTTTAAATTAGCCCAAGAATGACAGTGTCGGATCCAGGCTTCCCATGTTGTCTGCGTGTGGCACTGAAGGAGCCATTTATGCCAGAAGCCAAGGAGGTACCTAAGTGCCTAACTCACAGCTGAAACCTTAGAGACAAGAGGAATTGATGCTGAGGAGGAGCTCATAGTCAAACGCCAAAACACAATTAAACACAATTAAGGATTTGTGCAACAGTCTGGCTGTTCCTCTGTGCCCCATTTGTAAGAAGGGGACAGCAGCGTTGTCTTAATTCCCAGGTGGGTTAAGTAGGTACACCAGTTAGAGACTGTGGGTGCTCAGAGTCTGGGGCGGTGGAAGGGCCCATTGAATCCCAGAAGACAGAGGGAAGGGATCCCTGACCCAGTTTGCTGGAGACTGCCCAGGGACCAAAGCAAAAGCAGAAGGGGATAAAATATTCATGCTGATAGCAGCACCTTGACTTCATGAGAAGTTGACTGGTGCAGTATCAGCCATTCCTGCTTACGTAACGTCGTTCGTGGCCTCGGATTCACCTGATCCCTATGATCCCTTTTGTGCTTTTTGTTCGCAGCAGAACATTCCAGCCATCACTCCAGGAAGAATGAAAGAGGACAGTCAGAGCAGATCACGTACCCAGTGAACCTGAAAGTAAAAGGTAACTAACTATTCGTCCTTTTACAGTGGTTACCTCTTCTCTGTCAGCAGAGTAGGATTTTTATAACAAATCCTACATCACGTTGCTGAGATAGGCTAGCAAGTGGGTAGTTTCTGCTTCTGCCAAAGGAACAACTATTGCTTTCATAACCTCTTAGATGTGACATTATTCCTTCAAAATCAAACCTTTGTCGGAAATTACTGTTTTTAGAAGTGATCTAAGATTGCCATCTTCAAGCTTGATGTTGTATATTTGACAGCACTTCAGGTATAAGAAGTACTGCCATTTCCTCCTGTCTGGTCTTTTTTGTGTGTATGTGTCTTTCACTAGGCAATGGAGGCATAGAAATAAATTTTCAAATGGAAAGTATTTTTATAAAATCACAAGTGTTGGTGGCTAGTGAGTATTCCAGGGCACATGAAGTTCCTGGAAACATTTTCAAACACGTTTTTGTCTCATCTTTTTTTGGTGGCTGATAAAAGTAATTTGTATCTTTGAAAAATCCCTTCACTTGGACTCCTTGGGTGTTGTGGAGCTTTTTGTGTTTTGAAAGTCAGGGTATTAGTTTAGGTTCCTAAACAATAGTCTAACATTAGATATCCATTTATTAAAAATCCCCAAACTCTTCATCATGAGTTTCACGTGTGATGCATGCCTCACAGTCTTGCAAGTCAACAAGCAAACCAGTCTGTTTTGTAAAGGACTGGTAGTAGTGCCTGCCCACTGTACAGCTGTGCAAGAGTGCTCTTTGATCTACCGGTGCAGAGATAAGACCCTGCTAAGAGGATGTGTTTACCTTAGAAGCTCTCTTTGATGGGTTCTCTCATTTATGAGAGTTGAGCTCTGTGTCTGCTAAATTCCACTGAACAAACACCATATCAGCTTCTTAGCATGAGACTTTGGGGTGCTAGCCCTTACACATTGCAAAAGATTTTGTACTAAACGTGACAAGGCAGCCGTCAGGCAGTCTGATTTACAAATGCAGTGAATTTTATCTGCCATGCAGTGCAATTTGGGCTTATGAGGCTCTTTCAGCTTTGTCCTTAGATCAAGGTTGTAAATTTGTTGAGTGCATGGGCACCTAGGATATGCAAAAATAGAGAACAAATTCTTCACTGCCCCACCCTTTAATATCAAGAACATTCTCATTGACTTCAACCAGCCAGCAATCACCCTATGTCAATACAGTGTAGATACTGTTTTCTCTGTCCATGTCATTCAGTGTCACCCCATCAATGTTGCGGTCCTGCACTTGGCATCATCTGCATCTCATTCTGTTTACTACCACATTATTAGTTCTGAAGGGAAGCTTAAAGTCCCTATTCTTCTTTTTACATGAGGTTAACTTATGGTAGGGATTCAGTGATGTGCTGGTCATGGTTCTGTGCAGTCACAAGAGGATGTACATGCCCCAGGGCTGGGAATGGTCTTCATAAAGCCTGAGGCTCTGCTTAAGATTGCTATATCTATGTGGGTTTCAAAAACATGGTGACTCCCATCTATTTCCCAGCTACAGCTAGTGAAACCATGACCGGGTATGCACTGATACAGCACCCAGAACTCCACAGAACAAGCTGGGGTCTGAATGTTAGAGCAGATTGGTTTTTCACTAGACTTTACACAAGAAAACTATGTGGTATTTCCCTTCTTTCTTCCCAGACTTGTACTACTTTCTGCTAGCCCCCCCACTTTGCTACCACCTGAATTTCCCAAGAAATTCACACTGCAGACACAGCTATGTCATTAAGAGGCTCCTGGAAGAGGTAAGAAAAGGACACTGCACTTAAACCTGTCAACTTCTGAGACTCTCCTTGGATAGTAACACTTCTTGTACTGAGCCATGAGATTCATACCAAGGTTGACATTGCTCCCTTGGATGCTGACGTTACAACTGTGTGTCAAACATTGCCTTATCACATGGGCATATTTCTTCTGATGTTTGACAAAAAGCGGGAAGCTATTTCTGATATTACAAAACTGTTTTCTTAACTCTGTGGGGCCCTGGAGGAGTAAACAAATGTCCTACAGGCTGTATGTGCACTCTGCTAAAAACGCAGCGATCACCAGAGCTGTCAGCAGTTGCTTTCCTTGTGTCTAAGTCCAACGGTGATGCAATTACACTGTGAAATAATGAAAATTTCAGACATCACACAGTGGTATTTTGCTAATCATGGGGATTTCACACAGTCCTTTCTAATCCCTCTCCCCTTTTTTAGGATATTTTAATGGAAGTTACTGTTTGATCATCATGGATTAACGTATAAAGGAGCTCTTGAAGGATCTGGCAACTTCATAGAGGTGATACGAAGTGTGTGGGACTCTTCCACTTCCTGCCAATGAACCAGACCAAATTAAGCCCCCCGGTCCAGCAGCTCATCACAGATCACAGAATCATAGAATCATATAGGTTGGAGAAGACCACCCACCTCCATTGGCCCAGCCAGGCAAGGCTGAGCGTGGGCCATGGTCAGTGCAGGCAACATGCATGGTGAATGCTCTGAAACACTGACAGCAAGAAGAATCCTTGCACTAAGATGTTGACATCTTGTGTTAGAGTGAGTAATGTGCTGGGATGCGGGTCAGCCTCTGAGACCTTCACGGGATGGCTGCAGCATAAGCAATTTCAGCGTCAGTTAATTACACTTGAAGACACTATGGTGGTTGTGGTATCTAAACACAAAATAGATGGAGATATGGAGTGATGCCTCAGGACATGGTGACTTTAGTGTGAGGGAATCAATGAAGGGCTTTGAAGTCTCTTCTTGTTTGCTTTGCAGATATTTCTCTTTCATCTGATGCTGTTGCTATTTCAACAGGTATCGGGGTTTTGTTTAATGTTAAAAACCAGGGATTCGGTTGTCACATATAACAAGAACTGCTGGGATGCAGTTCTTAGCATCTAACATTATAGGAAAGTTATGGCTGACCTGCACCACTTTATTCTCCTAACTGCCTCTGCAACTACCTTAATGTTGATGTACCGCAGACATGGCTCACTTTATCATGTCCGTACTTATCCTCATCTCCTTAAACACAGCAGCTACCCCACAGATGACGATTCCAGTGCCTACTCAGTGTAAAGAAAGGAAAGGGAAGACACTGGGATCAGGGGTGCTGCCTGTCTCATTTTATGGCCTGTTAGATGACCCTTTGCATCTCTGGGTCTAAGTTTTCTCTTCTCTGTGAAAGGCTGTAACTTTTTAAGGTACTTTGAGATCTGCAGAAGAAAACCTTTGTAGCTCCGTTAATACAAATAATTCTTTCCTGTGCTTCCCGTGGCAGTCTCCCAGCGGCTGTCACCTGGCTTGTCCAGGATCCCCTGCAGAATTTCTCCAGAACCCTTTCTTCCAGCAGCGTGGGCAGCTGAGAACAGTAAAGGAATATTTGTTCAAAGATTTTTGGGGGTATAAAGTATATTTTTCATGCCAGTGAAAGTATGATATAGTTCTCATAAAGCCCTCGCTGTTATAAAGCACTTAAAATAGCTATCCTTGCAAGCTGTTCACCTCAGCTGGCAGCCTTTTTCACACAAGAGGATGTGCTGTGGATGCTCTGCTCTGTTAATACATCCCGACAGAACTTTTTTGTGCCTTTCTGTCCCGGGTAGAGGAGGCTGGAGGACTTTGTCCTGCTGCCGTTGGCCTGTCCCGCTTACACAAGGGGGTTTCACTGGTGAAGGCTTTACAGCCATCCTCGGTGCTAAGGGAAGGAGCCACCCGTGGGTTATCTGCTGGCTGTTTGCCAGCGCCGGCATCTCATCGGTCTGTATGGGCTCGTATGCGGCAGAGGCTGCAGCTGTGTTTTCTCACCATAGCAGACACAAAATAATGACTCATTTTACAGGGCCTTCCAATCAAAACTGCGTGTACCTTAATTGCTCTCTATTTTTTCTTTTCAGTGGATTTTACCAAATATACATGAGTCAGTGAAGCTTATAAATGTAAGCAAGTAATGCCAGTTTATTTTCTTTAAGCATATTCTACTTCATAGCATTGCTAGAGGTAAGGTTCTAGTCTGTTTTATTTATTTGTGCAGGAAATAGAGTCTGCCTTGCTTACAGAATACATCTTGAAATTAGCAGTAAGGTCAATCTACATGCTTTTTGTTGCACAGCTACTCTGATGTATGTTTGTTACAGAGTTCACCTTGCAACATAAAACAAAGGAGGTCAGGGAATGCAAGCATGTTAGTTCTGTTCCCTTCTAAATACTGTCAAATACCATTCGTTGCCCTTCATGGTAGCATTACTGAAATGCCTTCATACAAAATACCAATATCAAAACCAATGGATTTCATGGAGTCTCTGTTTAGTGTCTCTTGTGAGAATCGTTACTTTGGGTAGGCTGTTTCATCAGTTTTGATGGGGGTGGTGAATAAAAAGGGCTTGAGGAGGTATCGGTACTTTCCGCTAGAAAGGCTTTTTCGGAGAAGAGTATTTTGCAGTATTTCTTAAAATCTGCCCTGGAACTTAATTCCCTAGCTGGAGAATATTTCATTTCCAGCTCTTCCCTGGCTTCTTTTTGGGCTATTGTCTCCTGGAAGTGTAACTCTGGTGGTTTGGGGATCAAAATGCAATATCTGATACAGCAGTATTGTATGCATCGTGATGATCCGAAGGAACGAGACTTTAAACTGCCTTGTGTAAGCTGGGCAGTGGCAGGCTGTACTGGCTGGAGCGCATGCCCCACATTCACAGCCAGCTTCATGCAGTGACTTGTGGTGACACAGCTAGGAAGAGAGGAACACACAGAATCTGGGCTGAGAAAAAGAAACAGCATTTCTTAGAGCTGGAGAGAAAATTCCAGCCCTGTTTAGCAACCACGTCCCCTCTCCAAACTCTTGTGCAGAAAGAACCATCCCATCCCTGAGGGAACCGTGTACGTTATTTTCTTCTTCCCAGTTTTTAGTCTGCCCACTTCAGTCATGTCATTTTCCCCGTGCAAAGCCTCTCAGCAGTTCCCCAGCTGCTGGCACCATTCTCTGTGGGTCTGCAACCGTTACACGGTAACGTATGAACAAAGCTGCTGCTCAGGAGGAGTAAGGGATCTTCTGCTGCTGCTCCTCTAAGCCCTAGTGACCTTTATGGCAGTTGATTGCCTTCCCAATCATTTGTATTATTTTAAGTGGACTTGGGCCCAGACTCAACAACCAATTTAATCTCCGAACTTCCTGCTGAAAGTAATGGGCTGCAACATTCATATTGACTTTGTGGGATTTATCTCTTGTGATTCATTCATTGCTCTTTTCTGGATCTGAACCTTTTCCATTCTATCTATCTAACGTGTATAGGGAATGAGCACAGCTCTGCCACCTCTGCTTGTTGCACAGTGCTCTTTGCACACCCTTCAGATGATTGTTAAATTCCATGATATTTGTGAAAGAGTGTTCATAGCTAGGGTTCTGCTCAGGGCCTAGCTTTGAAGGCATATAGGATGGCATTCAGGCTGCATGCTCTGTGGGGCTGCCAGACACCGACTTCTTACGTGGCAGCTTCCCTGGATAAGCCTCCATCACTTGCTGTCCCCATCGCAACATGAAACACTAGTCACTGGGAGGACTAATTTATAGATGGCCTGGATAGAGCCCTTACACGTTTGTCCTGACTCTTAAGGTATTTCCAGCTTTTACACCCATATGTGAGATAGAAATAACTGGCACTGAAGGTTTGCAGTTTGCCTCGGAGGGCTGTAGATCTTCAGTGAACAAGTCTTGTTAATCTTGGGGAAGCAGCTGCGACCGTTGGCTTGTATGTTTTTACCCCCCTACCTTGTACACCACTGTCAAGACACGAGAATTGATTTGCGTTTGTGTGCCCTAATGTGCAGATGGGATTCAAAGGAGCTGAGACTCTCATTATACGTATGTTTTCACAGCTAGGTTTCATCTGATTTCTTTTGCTGCTGCCTCCCTTTCAAGCTATGCATGTACAGTGAATCATAATGCCGACAAAATCCAGACCTTTCGTTGTGTGGAAGTTGAGCCAGGTGCTGCTGGCTGCTGTATCCATCGATGGGTTTCCTGAGAGCATGGTCAATGACAGTATCAGGCAAAAGAAGTGAGAGGACCTTGTTTGACACCAGTGTGTCTCTTACAGCATCCACCCAAGTGCATGTTTACTTTAACAGTGCAAAATGCATCTTGACATTGCACGCTGGCACGTTTAGTTATTTTCCTTGCCCCAACTCAATGCTTCAGCATGCTCCAGAGTAGATTGTGATAGGGAAGATATCTAATGCTCTCTTTTCTGAGGGCTGTGAGGAGCAGCTTTTACCATTTGTTGCTCTCTTGGACTATTAGTCTTACAGTGAGGGTATGGCAGATAGTTCCTGTCTGCAAGTTACCTAGCTTTTCCTTTAGCTCTAGCTCAGTTTCTTCCTTTACTCTGTCTGAGACATGCAGCAGAGGACCCTGCCCAGCCCCGCAAAGGGCAACACCCTTCCCAGTGTTGCAGTTTGATTTTATTGGCATTTTCCCCTTGTCTGAAGGATTTTCCTGCTCCCATGTTTCTGCTGAAACCACCTCGGTGGTGGTGTTTGTCTCTCTTCTAATCATGGCAAGTTTTCAGTATCTCTCCTTATTTGCTTCCTTGCAGTTTCGCAGTGTTTAACCTTTTAATTACGTCTTTCACTTATTTTGCTTGTGCCAGGGTATCACAGGATCTAACGATGGCTGTTAAAGTCATTTTCCAAATTGGCAGTTTGTCATGGCATTAGCCTCTCGTGCCTTAGGACATGCGCCTTGTGTTAAAAGTGCCCTTTCTGTCCCTCTGCTTTTTTTTTTTCTTTTCCCTCTTTTTTTTTTTGCCAATGGCAGGATCTTTCCCTCTTTAGCCTAGCCTAGGAGCAGAAAATTGCAAAACCCTTCAGTGTATTCTTAGGAGATAGCAGGCACATCAACACAGTGAGGTGCAGACAACGACGTGCCTGCTCCAGCCGTGCCCGAAGCCTGCCAGACATGCACCAGTTCCAGTTAATTCTGCATTACACAGCACTGAGCTCAAGCTAATGTCACCTCTTGGCTCAGACTGGCTCTAACTTAAAAGTTTGCCCTGCTTTGGGTAGGACGCCGAGCCCAGTGACCTCCAAATTATTCCGTGATTCATTGCCATGCTTACATGGCTGCATGACTCCCAGACAGAAGGTGGCTGGTGTACATGCTCAGATCATTATCTGAGCAGGGGCAGTCTCTCAAACGAAGGTTCAAAAAATCACCCAGGCAATTCCTGTCTGATCCAGAGGTGTGTCAGGGGAATGACTGTGAATTCCCTGGAAGCCTGAGTTTAAAGCCCAAAGGCCCAATACCTCCATTTGCTTTTCTTGTGAAACCATTTATAAAATGGGTTTTATACTATTTCTTTTATTCCCCTGCTCATATCACCAGTACTGGTATACAAGTAGTATCTTTAAGTCTTGTGTAACAGTGTTCACGCTAGGAGAGTAATATTGGTATAGTGTTATATATAAAGCGTTACAATTTTTGTGTGCCGGCAAGGTTCGGGTTGCTAATACTGAAGGTAATGCTGTGTTTAATGCACTAGCACTTCTGTACTAGAGGTCCTGGGTAGATGTGTTTGCCGTTATCCAGTTCATTTAATGAGGGCTTTTCTACTTAAAATAACAAATTGCACACACATTGGCCATCATCACCACAGGGCATCCTCCCTCGTTCGTGCCTGGAGAAGGGGGCTAAGGAACATGAGCAGAGGCCAAAGCTATCTTAGTTAGCCTTGTTCCCTTAAGGGCTCTCCGTTTCTCATGCTCTCAATTCCAAAATTATCTCATTACACACCATAGACCCATATAGCTTTGCAATTTACTCTTAGTACCTTGCCCTCTATTGGTCTGTGAACTTATTTATATCTGAACCATTTTTATTTGTCATCTTTTATATTAATGTCATATTTAAAAGCTTCTCGTGGTGCTTGGCCTGCAAATGGATACTTTAAATCAAGCCGAGGTAAATCTCTCTATAAGAACAGTTGCTCTGGAAAGGGCACATTTATATTAGATTATATTCAAACTGTGCTGAAGGAGTGGAATTGAACCAAGAGGGAAAGATTATTTTTATTGCCTGTTTCTCCTATAAGTGGCGTCATTTCATCTGGCTCATTCTTTTTTTATTGGTACTTTCACTCCTGCCTCAATTGCCTTGCAGAATTGCTGCGATTTGGAGACTGGCAATTATACCTAGGCTGGTGTCTTTCTGGTAAGGTGTCTTTCACGTCTTGCAAAAAGAGTGTGCTGCTGCTTCGTTTGGAGTCAGACTGCTAGGTGATGTGTTTTAGGTTTGTTAAGAACTGTGAGTCAGTTTTCAAACAAGAACACTCATTAGCTGGTACAGGTCTAATTGAACACTCATTAGCTGGTACAGGTCTAATTTGACAGATCTCTAGCATGACTGAATGCTGTCTTAGAATTTAACAAGTCAGGTTCATTGGGTAATACGTGTTCGGCAAAAGCAAGATAAGGCTTTTGGAAAACAAAGAAGTCATACACCTTGTGTATCTCACATTTAGGATTGTCGTTTACATTGTTGTGGAGAAGACAGTAAACATTACTGACAGGGTGACAATGACTTCATACCTCTCGTGATATAAATGACTGCAACTAATATACATTGGTCACATTAGGAGTAAGCATTAACTTCTGCTTTCACTACTGTTTCTTCAGAGTGATTTCTGCAGGTAAGGTATGGACAAGATCCAAAAATACCAAATCCTTACCTGTCTTAGTGGAGTGTAGAATCCTGCACCTAATACTATTTTAGCCTCTGTTTTTTGTTGCCATTAGCATCCCCATACAAGGAGATGGATCTGTGAAAAAAAAAAAGTACCAGAAGACTCTAAATGAAGTTTACACCTTTAGCCTTTGCTGGATTTTCTATAGTGTGAGCTCCTTTTCCAGTACAATTGGCTAAGAAAAGCTAGACGTCGTGGTATCGCTAACGGATGACAAGGAGGCAGCAGCTAAACAAAAATGAGTGTATGTATGTCCAGCTGTTGATTCCTTGACTAGAGCTGAAGTCGTTCAGAAGCCTGCTGTACTTCACATTGGGAAAAGACACTTCTGATTGACAGAAAGTTTAAAAAAACCCGTGAGACAACACTTTCTCAAAAATTCATTTTGGTTACCCTTGTTGTCTGTTTGATTTTGAAACGTTTATTTAATTTTCAAATGAACGGTTGTATCTTCTTTAGGGGTAGCTGAATTCATTATACTTTTATACTTTAGCCAGTAAAACCTCATTAATATATGTTAATACTATTTGCACATATATGTATAGACATATATTATGTATTTATACATTCTTTAGATACATATTTACCATATATATCACTAATTATTCTATTAAAAAAAAATACTAAAAAGTTAAATGTTGATGGCACAGAAGTTATAACATGGGTTTCCACAGAGAACAGGAACATGTATTGATCTAAAGGGAAACAGGATCTGCAACGCATGAAAGGAATGGGGTTTGACCTGATATATAGATATATATATGGATATTTATCTAAGATGTGATGTTAATAAAGTTGATTTTGATCTCTCAAGTAGTGTCACGTTAGTCAAGAATACAGCCCTTTGCTTTCAAACATCTTTAAAAAATTGTAAAACGCATTCAAACTCGCTAATACTTAATGCTGATATTGTAGTATTACTTTATATGAAAAATAAAAATCAACTACACCTGCAGCAGGTGATACCTCAGGGCAGGGTGCCGGTCAGACCTGTCCCGCTCCCCGATCGCGGTGCAGTGGTACGGGGCAGGCACAGGACGGGGGAAACCCTGTGCCGAGGCAGCCCTGGTCAGCGGGATGCTGCCCAGCACATTTTAGGCTGTGTCATTGTTGTTCTCTCATTTTCCAAGGTGCAGTGAGGAGCTTTGTGTCCTTGCTGTATCCTCTAAGCCAAAAAGATATCGAGTGTTAGAGTGTCTGCTCTCCGGGGATGCTCGCTAATAAAGCGCTCTCCAGCTGGCTGCCAATGACTGATTTTTTAAATATAACCGAAACATAGGAGGTTACAGAATCCATTAACCCCAGGATCTGTTATTATCCCTAGAACAACAGACATTTTTATGAGCTAAATTACAACTTTGACAACAAGATATTTTAGAAAATAATGAATTGGGCCCTAAAAGTCATGAAGCTGGCTTAGAAGTCATAGATTTTTTTTTTCAGCAGGTCTTAGATTTTTTTTTTTATATTCTTCTGATGTCTAATTCTTAACAATTTTTAAGTTTTCAGAAAGTACTAAATTCTTTTTCCCCTTACTGAAACATGGCTCCAAAGCTGGGGCTTTAAGGAAGCCAGTAAATATTGCAAGATGAAAACATGCCACGGTCTTCTAAATCCTGACTGTTAATTATTAAGACAGCATAAATCAAATGTAAGTTTCTGATACAGACACAGCATCTGAGAGAACTGCAAGATTACAGTCCCCTGAGTATAATCAGGAGATGCTTTGTTTGGATGCTTCATCCTCTTTCACCGCTGAAAGCCTTGTCAGGAAGATGAAACTTTTGTATTCTGGCAGAGTCAATGACAAGGCCTCTCATCTAGCAGACGTCTGTCACCTTGACTGACCAACCGTTCCGGTTCTCTCAGACTGCCACAGCTTTAAAAGGGAAACCGGGACTGGTGCCATTTAAATCACAGACTCTGGAACCTTCAGCCCGATGTTGCGCTCTGCAGCAGCGGCACGGAACGTGCATCGCAGGTCAGGCGCCGTCAGCCAGGTGCGGAGGCTGCGGAGAGGCAGTTCCTTTTGTCCTCCTGGGAAATACCTACAGCTAGCAGCTAATCTCCATAACACTTTCCAGCACCTGATTTTGCTGAAATCTCAAGCTGCCAGTTTTTAGGGGCTTTCTCTTGGTGCCCAGGACTTCAGTCACGCGTTCATAACTAAGCCTGATACACCTTCATGGCTGACAAGGGCCAAAAATTATTTAAGCTTTAAGTTAGGTGATTTACCACATCAACACTGTAGCTGGTATCTTGTCTTTGAGGTCATGGTCTCTAAACTCTAAATCTGGAAAAAATATGGGGTACTGCTATAGGAACACTGGCATTCAAACATTCATGGTTCGCAACAAACAGCAAGTGTTGCCTTCGTTTCTGGCTTCAAGGGTGGCCGGGAATCCAGCATGCTTACAGGAAGATTTTTCAGCTCTACTGTGATAACCAGCCCACACGCAATTTGATTTTTAATGCACCTTTACCTCACCCATGGGGAAGGATGTCCATCCGGTAGGATGGGTGCGTGTTTTCTCTGGAGCTATGTAATGAAGCCTGCGTTTACTCCTGCTCTTCTTGCAGGACGCAGACTCGCTCTTGCAGTTGTGGTCCAGGTGGAATACCCCAGCCCACAGATGGCCAGACAGGTACGACACTGGCTTCTGCACGCTCCAGTTAACGTCCTCGGTGTTTGAAAGATGAAATACTGCTGCTGGAAAATCAATAACATTAATCATCATCATCATCTATTTTGAAGGATTAACTTGCTATGGGTATGTCTGTCTGTCTCCTCTATGGCTCTGAAAGTTTGGCTGGCTTGAAATTTAACTCGGAGGCATTGTAATTAAACCTTGACATTTGAAGTAATTAATGAGCAAGCTTTACATTTTAGCGTAGTCTCAAAGGAACAGCAGGGTGCTGACAGAAATGAAATAACTTTGTTATTTTAAAAGCGTCAAAGTTTCTGTAAGCATGTGGTTTGTACTGCTGGGAACAAGCTCTTCAGAAATAGCACCGTAGCCCCAGTAATCTAAACCTTGGCCCTTCTCTAAGGAGGGATGGAAGAAGGGAGTCCCACCGCAGGGAACTGAGGGCAGGAGTTAGTATTCCCCACCAGGGAATACATCTTACATCACCAGCTCTGCTCCTTCAGCCCAAAATCTTGGGAAGGTCCAGGAAGCCCAGGCTGTGAGCATCTCCAGGAGCCGTCTAGGAAGGAGGCAGATTCCAAACCGCTGCTTAATATTTCAGCTGGAAACTGGATCTTATTTACATCTATAAATAGCCAGAATATGTTTCTTTCCCATCAGTGCCTCTGGGAGGCTGTTCATCGTCACATGCAGATTCAGAAAGGTAAAGAATGATCATGTGTATTAGCCCAAAAGCCTCCGGGAGAGAGACACGGTCACCTGTCAGCCAGTGACAGCCGGCGAGTGGGTACACAAGTCAGGATTGCTGCCGTTTCACTGCTTGAGCAGTGTTGAAAAGGCAGCAGTGTAAATACCGAGCCTTTTAAGTGACGAGGTCAGGACTGGCAGCATCTGTGATACTCTGACGATGACTCACCCCCTACAAAGTCACGAGCATTTTGTGGAGGACCCTTGGGTCAATCTCTTGGTTATAAGAGCTTTTGCTGAGCTTAAAAAAGTAGTTCATAAAATCAGGCTCCTGAGGCCAATAAATCGGAAGCCAAATAAATGGCCTCAGATATTTTCATGGCATCCAATAAGTACTCAGCACTCAAGAAAACCAGAAGCAAGTTGCTTGTTTTCAGTGCCCTCAGTATGGACAGAGAGCCTAACTTAAGAAGTCCATTTTTTAAGTTGTCCTCCTCCTGTATGAATAGATTTCTGATGTGTGCAGAGTAAAAGATGGAAAGGAGGGGTTAAAACAGATCCTGTATCGAAGCGCACGGGTCTGGGCAGCGTGTGAAGGTTTAGACTTCATTTCAGGCAGCAGTTCAGAGCAGCCTCCTCCCGCTCCATTACTCAGTGCCGAGGTCTTAGAAATGAACCGTGTTTCCACAAGCCACCTAAGCTGTGGTGCCAGATGCTCCCCTCACTCGTTTGTGTGTGCATGTGGAGCAACTCCTTTGGCTTTGGTGGGCTGATTGATATAAACTGCATTATCTTGCTCTGTGTGTTTAATCCTGATGTTAATGACTAGCAGTGCACTGGGAACAATTTATCAAGCTTCTTCCCATCTTTCTGTGCTCTGTAAACGGACACGTCTACAAGCCCTTACTGCATCACAGTTATGACAAGTGGCAGGCCTGGCTGGCTGCGTTCCTTCTCTCTGCGTGTTTCTGCGAGGTAGGTCACGCTAGCAGCCGTCCTGGTCATAGCCATGACCTCTCGTTCACGTAAACTCATAGCTTTATGTGAAGCAGCTAAGATTTTGAGTTTTGCTCTAGTTGCCTACAGATCCCAGCCTAAGCTGGGTGCCATGTGCTGAGACCGGCATCTAGACCAAAGGAATAAGGTTTGGGGTTGCGAGTTAGCTAGCAAATGGTTTTAAATACTGATGTGAGCTCTAGTGAGAGGAGTCACATTGCAAAATAACACTCGAGCTTCACGAACTGATTAGATTAGCACTCCAGCATACTTGTATTAGCAGTGCTGAGTGGCCAGGTCCCCGCTGCATTAGTAGCTCGAGTGCTTGCGGTTCTTGACCTTCCACCCATGCTGACAATCTGCTAGCTTGGGTTCAAAGTAAGCTTTGGATTAAGCTAGAAATTTCAATGGTTAGAGGAGAGACCTTGAGCTGACCTTTGAAGAAATTTTTTAGTTTCCCAGGACCTGGGAAACAGCGGCTGGGAAACAGCGTGGGGTCACTTACAAGGTAAGTATGCCTGGAGGAAAGTGGTGCTGTGGCAATTCAGCAAATGTGAATAGGCTGTGCCAGGCTCTGCCTCCCGCTGCAAAGGATCCGGTACCCAACGGGCAGAGCTGTTTGTAAAAGTATCCGTGCACCACATCTTGGCCCTGGCCAGCTTTCTGTCACAGGCCATTAAGTACGACCCTGTTCTGCAGTGCAAACCATTGCATTAGTCATTGGGTGCTCTATCAGTCATTCGTGTCTTCGGGCATCCTGCAGCTTTACAGGTGGTAGAACAGCCCAGTTCCCACAGGGATTAGGGATACATCACGCAAGAAAATTTAGGGAGCTCTCATATCTTCACATGGATGAGGCAGGATAGCTGGATGTAGGCAGGGATGAAGGCAGAAACTGGAAGAGCCATCAGTCTCCATGGCATCTCCTCCTCCTAGGACAGAAGAATTTGTAGCACAGATTACACCATCACTTAAACCAAGAACATTGCTTTGTGACGTCCAGCTATTGCTCTGAGGAAGCCCTGGGAAGCCAGTGGTGCCCCAATCCAAGGCAGGGCCTGGACTGTTAAGGAGACTTCTCTTTGTATACTGCTGATCCTTGCTGTTTAGACCAAAGTGATGAGACCATCAGAAAAACAGACGAACAAAGCTGGAAAAATCACACTTAGGACAGACGTCCTGGCTGGCCAGCTCAGTTTTGCTCCACTGGGTGGGAACAGTGCCATAGAGTGGTGGCCTGGCAGAAGCTGTGAATCTCAAGGCTTTCCTTCCCCTTTTGAATTCCTTTCAACTTAAGTTTCACTCCAATATGAAGAAAACCTGTCAGTGCAGACCCACCAGTACTGGGTCCTTCATGCTCACTCAACTACACCTCACCTGCTATTGTACAGAGCCAATACAAGACATGATCACACAGGACAGTGCATGTCAGACTCTTGATCTTGTCTTTTCCAGTCTCTAATTGCCATCTCACTGAAGATGTTCCCGTTTGGTATGTTTACTGCTATGCTATCTCAGGTATGGGAAGTTTGACATGAAAATGAGGAATCTGCCAGCAAACATAAATCTATCAGGGCACTGATCACAGAGCTCTTGCTACTGTTATTTTAATGATATTTAACAATTAAAGCCCAAAGATTGTAGTTTTAGGCTGGTAGTTAAAATTGTAGGTTGTGATTTTCTGACGTGAATAAAACAGGCAAGACTGCGAAGGATCGGTTTCAGGATGGAGTGCTCCGTGGCAGGGTAATTTCTGCTGTGTCGCGAAGAGCGTACTTCATTTCTGTCACAAAAAACCAGCCAAGCATCCAGCATCCCTTGTTTGGAAGTCCATCAGGAAGGCACCTCCTCATTCTCTGGAGGCTTTGCCTAACATCTAGAGCCACCGGAGTGGTGAGAAAACATAAATCAGATCTTTGAGCTATTTGTGCCTGAACTTCAGTCTCAGCGAGTGAGACCGGAGCCGGAAGGGGTTTGTAACCAGCCCAGCGAGGGTGGACTAGGTCACCCGATCCGCAATGAGCCTGCCACTAATTTGAAAGCTTTGAGCATTGTCTGGGGGCAGATTTCCTCAGTGTAATGATCTGTCAAACAGCGATGATTTCTGAGTGCAAAACCTGTGGCCATCTGTAATCCTTCCCATCTAATCTCTTCCAGCCTTTAAAAATAATTTCAAACTCTTTCCATTCCCACGATGCCTGTAAATTTGGCGGCTCTTGGCTCTGTGGGAAGGGAAAGACCCTTTCTTTCTCCTTTCTGTGCTAGCCTGGTAAGATTTTAGCATCAATGGGGTTTTTAATTGTTTTATTATGAAGCACACAGACATAGAGCCCTTTGGCAAGGGCACCCTTTAGAAATAAATTGAGTTACCATCCTTATAATAGAAAAGCTAATTCAGTATGGATCTGTCCTCCAGTTAAAGGCATGCGCATCCCTTAGGGAATGGTATTACCGACTGACCAGACTTCTGCTAGTAACTGCTGTTTGCTTTTCCTGACAGACCCCACTGTCCTGCCTGCGGAAATGGCTTTTTGATGGCTGCTACAGTAACGTGCTCGTGTGGGATCAGCCTGGTCCTGGGCCCTTCTCTAACGGTGCTGCTGTACTTCCAGGACTACTACATCATCCACTGCTAGAAGGACTCAGCCTGGAGACTGTCCTCTGACCTGCCCAGAACGTAGTTGCCCTCTACTTTCTGCCTTCCTTTCTACCCAAAACATAGCTGGCAATACAACCGCAGGTTTGAAGTAGCCTTATCCTTAGTATGGAAGACGCTACTGAGGCCGTAAAACTCCCACCTGGCTACAGAGAGAAAAATAAAGAATTGCAGGTTGGTGTCGGTCCATAGTGAAGGTGAGGGAGTCGAGCAGAGTTGTGAGAGCTGCAAGGATCTGCGTCTTGGTCACTTCTCATGTGTAAGTGGCTGAAGGATGGCTGATACCTGACGTAAAGCCTCCCAGCGAAACAATAGCCCACTGACACGTGTAAGCACATCTGAGCCAGCAAGGTGGGTTTATCCTGGATCAGCTCTTTGTACCATTGTTATAACGTTGAACAAAGGCCTCCTCAGACACTTCCTCTGCTGCCTTGGCTTTCTTAATACCTTCCCTCTCTTTTTATTTGCTGTCCTCTGTTCTTATTGGGAGGGAGGGATTTCACGTGGGACAGGACTGCAAGGGATTTTAAGGGTCCACTGATTCCAGTGTCCTTTAAAAGGTATTGAGCCAATTCACAAAATGTCTCTTGGGTCGCTTGGTGCCCTCTCCGTCACCAGGCTGCTCCATGCAAACTCCGTCCAAATGGCTCCACTGAGCTGCTACAGCCCATGCACCAGGGCACCGTGGGTCACGCCAGGGAACCGTGGGTCACGCCAGGGAACCGTGCCCTGCCACAGCTGCTGCAGGCAGCGGTCTCCATCTGTGCTTTGCTAAAAAAGCAAGGTTCCCATCCAGAGATGTATTCAAGCCATGGAGCCAGCTAAGTAAGCCGTGCAGCAGATCTCCTGTGCAATAGCTCTACTTGCCTGGAGTCATCCACTACTGGCTGCACAGCCCCAGGCCACCTTCTCTGAGGATGGCAAACACCATCGTCTCTGGGTGTTAGATGGGTTTGCTCACGTGTGCTTGCTATCTCCTGAAATGAATTCAACCAAGAGGAACATGCTGGTGGCCTCATTCTGTCGTGCATGCTGGTACCTGACCCATCCAGGCCGGGCATGCCTTGCCGTGGGAGCCTCCTGCAGCTGCTGCCTCCAGCACAGAACCAAAACCATCCATCGCGGCACTGGAAGTCTTACAGGATTACTCACAGATGGTTCAAATCTTGCCTTGGAGACAAATCTTTGACCAGTGGCCAAAAGTTTTTTTCTCTCGGAGTTCCTCAGCAAAGACAAGGTGCATCGTTCCTGCTGGGCACCCGGCCAGAAGGGCTGTCACCAGAAGCCAGGAGTCAAGACCTTAGTGCTAAGGCCGGCAGCAAGGGGAGCAGTGTGATCTGGAAACACAAAAGGAGAAGCACAAAATGCCAAGGAGATGACTTAAGAGACGTGTCGTTGCACAACAGGGAACCAGGCTTGGGGAAGGAAGCAGCACTCGACTCTGAAACATCTCACTGCGCTTTGGTAATGCAAGCTTTAATCAAAGCCTTCGCACTGGTGGTGTTGCAAGTACTACACAGCATTTGTTTTTCTAGGTGGTAAACTGAATGAACGTGTCTCAAAGGCTGCGAAGGTTGTGCCATACAGACTGGTTTGGCTGGGTTGGTGTTTTACTGCGGTCAATAGACTTTTTATCAGATGCTTTTACTTGTTAAGTTTTCCTTGGTAGTAGGAACAATCCAGCAAATAATATAAATGATGGAGCACCAGGAGACACGCAGCCAAGGAGATCACTTGTTTGGCTGGATCCCCTCCTGCACAAGGGAGGCTTTGTGCAAGCTCACAGAAGCGCCGTGTTCAGCTTGCTGTGAGCAGAGCTGGAGGCAGGCTTCGGGCTTTGTCTCCGTGCAGAGGCAGGCCGGCTTTGTTAACCACGGGGCTTAAAACTCATTAGTTCCGAGGTTGCGGCCAGGCTGCTGGGAGGGTACGGTTCCTCACGCAAGGTGCCCGTCTCCCAGCAGCGGTGGCAAGGAGGCAGCTGGTCCTTTGGGCAAAGGAAGAGGCTCAGGCTGCCCTCGGGGAGGGTCCTGCGCTGCCCGTGAGAGCTGCCATGGGGGTCATGCTTCTTTGGCAGTGCTGACCTCCTCTGAGACCTGCAAAGCGGGAAGGGACCGGTGTCACCAAGCTGGCCGACCCATGGGTCAAGGACATGGGCTGGTCGTGGTTCCACCAGCGCCTGGTCTCATGCAAGTTGTCTTTGACCCCTGTGGATCCAGATAACATGAAATAAGTCAAGTCATGCTCACAGTGAGTCAGGTGCCAGGCACCCCTTGCCCCGGCAGTGTCACTGTCAGCTGCCAGCGTCACCTTTGGAAACATTCTGTTTGAGGTGACACCAGCATCATGTTGGAACAGCCCAGCCGGTACTTGGGGACCAGCCTCAGAGTGGCACCCCCATGGGGAGGGCAGGGTGAAACCCACCTCTCAGAGATGTTTTCCTGGCTCTTGCAGGGTTAAGCGGCCCCTTTTGGCACAAATCAACTGCAAACGGGCCTTGGGATCATCAGCTGCCTCCCAGCTGATTCCCACGGCATTTCAAACACAACATCACAAGAGTCAGGGATAACACACGCGAAAGGCCCTGCTCAGTGGGACAGATAAGCACTAACAGAGTTGTTGCAGGAACAGAGAGAGCGTACTGAATTTCTACTTGCAGGAGTGGCTATATCTAGGGAGAAGAAGATAACCATGAAAAAAACATCCAAGGTTTCCCTGGGATGCCCCTGTTCTAAACATGCCATGGCGTGGACCCTGCCCTTGCTAATTCTGCAGATAATAAACATGAATTCAAATGCTGGGAAGAAGTCAGTTCAGCTGACGCTGCCCTAGACTGTACGCAGGTTTAAACAAGCGCTCAAACCTAGATTTCCCTCCAGCCTTCTCCCAGCACTGTTTCCCTTCCCCTTGGCTGTCCTTATCCCCAGTATTGCAGAGGGCACCCAGGGGGTTGGTCTGGGTGTGTGCATCCGCAGCCACGGCCTGCCTCGCCAGGGAGAAGAGTGATCCGGGGATAACCTGCTGGGAGCGTGTCAGCCCTCCCGGAGCCCCCGTGCCTTTGCCTTCTGCCTCTCGCCAGCTCCTTTCACCCGTGGCTATTAATTAGTGCACACAAGGGGTACTGTAATTTCTCTTTCTCAACAGTTTTCTCATCCTTGATGGGAAGGAGGCGTTTTCACGTCCCTCTTCACATCCCACCTTCTCTGTCCTGCTCTCCAAAGGCACACTTGGCCTTTCATGAGCTGGGAAAGGACTTCTTGTCCCCCACTGGAACCTCCCCACGGGAAAGCCCAGCTGCAGGCAGCTGTAGCCTGGTGGTGCCCCTGTAACAGCTCCTGCTCCCCTCCAGGTTCCCTAACCACTGCCCCCACGCACTTTGGGGTCCTTCAGTTTTTTATAAATCCCCTTAAGCAGCACCAGAGCTCCTCCTGCCTCCTGCTGCCCTTGCTTCTGCCTGCAAGTGGGACCAGCATGGGCAGAGACCCCAGTGGGCACGCAGAAAAGGAAGCTCCTGGGCAGGACAGCCTGTCCCAGGGCGAAACTATCCAGCAGCACCGAGGGCAGGAGGAGCTGTGCCTCAGAGATCCCTTCTGCGCGGGCAGATGCGCTGCAAGACCCTCGAACAGCCCCCTCCACCGTGCAGGAATGCCGGTAGGGTCCTGCGAGCCGCCACAGTGACAGTGAGCTCACAGAGCGGCTTGTGCCCGCATCCTGCTGCCTGGGCACCGCGGCAGCATCGGAGTGCCACGTGGGGGGCAGCATGGGGCCGGCGGGGTATCGGCAGGGGCATGATGGAGCAGGCAGAGTGCAGCAGGATAAGGCCCATGGAGAGGGGGTGGGAGTCAGTGAGCTGGGAATTGGCCCACTGGGTCTCCCTGTGGCCCTGCCCGCTGCCAGGGTGCTTGGGACACGCAGCACTCCTGTACCAACGCAAGGAACCGGCCCGGCGCGCTCAGCACGGGCACACCGAGCCCCTCCGGGCCGGCTGCCAGCCGGCACCCAGCACGCCGTCTCCCCGTCTCCTCACAGGTGGGCAGAGAAGGGGGGCCCTGGCTCCCCGGCCCCAGCTCTTTGCCCGGCTGGGGCAGTGCGAAGCCTCATGCTGCTGTGTCTCTGTGCTGCCCCAGCGTCAGGGGAGAGAGGTGGCATGATCTGATCATCACGCACTGCCCGCCATACCACCGCCTCGGCCCCGTGGGTGAGCGAGCCTGGGCACTGCTGGCATCAGTCCCAAGCAAGGTCAAAGCTCGGGACAGCCGCAGCAAGGGGCAAGGGGGCATCAGAGGGAAGAGGGGGGCAGCGGGAGAGCATAGGGCCAGGCACACCCAGCGACGTGCCTCGTTTCCCTGCAGCCTGTGGGATCCAGGCCAGCCCGTCCCCCTGGAGATCAGCGCAGGAGTTTGCGGCCGCAGACCAGTTCCTGTGGGTGATGGCACTGCAAGACACACAGCACAACCTCCTGGCCTTTGGCTCCATCCTGAACGAGCACTGGATCCTCAGCACCGCATCCAGCCTGCGGAGCAGGTCTGTGCCCTGCAAGGGGCCCTGCATCGCCCCGGGCAAGGCTTGGGAATCAGCAGAGAATAACACCACCTCCCAGTGCTCAGGAGGGTCTTGTCCCTGCCCAGCCGCTGGGCGAGCATCCTTCAGTCAGAGCAGAGGCAGGCGGAGTTTGCCCCGGGCTTTTCCTTGCACCCAGTCCCCTCCGTCCACCCCCCGCAGGCAGCAGTTGCTGGCCTTGGTTGGGCTGAGCGCCATGAAGAGGCGATGGGAGGACCAGCCCCAGTATTCGATCAGCTCTGTCATCCTCCATGAGGACTTTGACGAGGTGACGCTTCACAACAACGTCGCTCTGCTCAGGACAGCCGCCCTGCTGGAGTTCAGCAGCGTCGTTCAGCCCATCTGCTTCCCCCACGGGAGCCTCTCTGTCTTGCACCTCGTCAACTGCTGGATCTCGGGCTGGATCCATCCCACCGCAGGTAACCCCCAGCTCCTGCGGCAAAGAGCTCCCACCGGCAGGGCGGAGAGCCACCTTCCCGCTCCCTCCTGCCAACAGCCCCAACGGGAGGAAGGGGAACAGCGCTTATCCCGGGAGGAAAAAGCACCCACGGGTCACCCATCCCTGTTTTTTGGAGGCCAGGGGCTGCGCAGAGCCACAGGCTCATGGTGGTCCCTCGGCCAGGCAGGGGAAAGTGCTGCAGCAACTTCCTGAGGATGCTCTCCGTGGTAGACGTGGATCCCTGCCCGCTGAAAAGGATCGCTGCAACTGCATGCTGCAGCCACAGGGACGCCGACGAAGTGGCAGGCTGGTTGGTAAGGGACACAGAGCGCCAGCCCAGACCGGGCAGACGTTTAGCCAAACCGCCCCCTCCCCGTTCTGCTCATCTCCGACTCCAGGCTGGGAGAGCAGCCAAAACACTTGTTGGGCTCCTCCTGCTCGGTCCTTACAGGAAAAGATCTCTTCCGCACGGCTTGCAAATAGCAGGCGTGGGAGACTGTCTGAACGTGTGACACCCGTCTCTGCGTGAGCTGTGGGGTGAGCGTCTCCCTGCAGGCCTGCGGGCACTGCTCCTGGTCCCTGCACCTCTCCTGCTACTGGGGCCTCCAAGGGCCTTTGATGTGGCCAGGGTCAAAGATGCTCGGGAGGCAAAACCGAGAGGGGTTCCTTGTGGTACGTACCAAAGAATCAGGCGTGAGGCTGGGCTGATGGGGGCATGAGCAGCCACAGGGAGTGCTGCCGGTCACTTCGTGTGGGGCATGCAGGGACATCATCAGCCCAAAGGCAGCCAGACCCCTGAATCAGTGTTGCGTTGCTGCCGGTGATGATAAAGGACCGAACTGCTGTGATCTGCCCTCCTCTCAGCCTGGTGAACCTGACCTCTTCTCTGGTCCACAGCCACCAAGAGCGATGGCAGGAGGGACACTGCTGAGACACAACCCTGCCTTTTTTGTCTCTCAAAAGGGTGATGCCGGCAACCCCGTCATGTGCCAGATTAGAGGGACTGAGAAATGGGTCCTGAAAGGCATTCTCAGTGAGGGTGGCATGAGATGCTACGGACCGTTCCGGTACACCCCAGTGTCCTACTACAGCGACTGGATCTTGGCCACCGCCGAGAGGACAGGACCTCCCGCATTCCTGACGCTAGTGAGGGCGTGAGCTGATCTGCAGGCTCCACCCAAAGACTGGGAAGAGGCTTTCAGACCAGCAGTGACGATATTTCAGGAAGTTGGTTTCAACCCCAAGAAGGGAAAGACAGACCTGAACTCATCTGGGGCTGGGCCATCTGAGCTGATTTACGACTCCTGCAGTGGGAAAACGCTTCCCATCTCCAAGGGACACTTACACTTGCCTCGGGTGCTTGGGAAAGGGGTAGCTGCTCCTTTCTTGCTGTTTTCTTTACATAAATGAAGCATCCTTTTGTGATCGGAAAGCCTGCTAGGTTCATGAATGCCATGTTGAAATGATTTGCCCTATATGCTCACACTGCTCCACTCTCTTCTATTGTCGGTGCCTGCTTAGAGATGTTAAACTCCCACATCTCCCAGGGAATCCCCTCTGGTTCCTCCTGCATTAAGTGATCACCAGGGCTTGCCCAGAGAGAAAGGACAGTTCCTGTGAACATGTCAGATTTGATTACCAGAGAATAACTGCTTGTGGTGATGGAGGGAGGGGGGAGCACGCAGAGCAGAGCTGGCTGACCTAGCAGGGCCAGGCAGCAGGGCCTGGTGGAAGCCAGCACATGCTGGGACACACCAAAGAGATGGCCTCACAACAGAGCCATGGGTTTCTTTATCATTTCACGCAGAACTGGTTTCATCTCACTGCAGCTTGCAGGGTGCTACATTTACCCACTTGACAGCAAACTTCCCCACAGGGCTGGCTCCTTCTGCAGCTTCCACTGCCCGCCTTGCAGCATCAGACAAGCCTAGTGCTGGTTACCAGACATCTTGACCTGGTTCCATGCTCTGCGGTAGCTGTGCAAGGACATCTGCAAGAGGAGAAAGGAAAAGACCTTAATATGTTCAGACAGCAGTGATATGTTGTGGAGAAAGCTGCAAGGCTGGAATCTAGCCTGGCCTGAATTGCTGTATTGCTTGCCCCTTCACACCGCCCTGCTCCCACCTGAGATCGGTGCTTGCTGTGGCACGCTGAGGAGAGCTCCTGCAGGTCTCCACCAGCTTTGGTTTATCCCCTGAATGCCACAGGAAGCCTGGAGACCCCACGCAACAGCACTGTACAGAAGCCCGCAGCCTCTTGCATGGCAGCAGGGGTGTTCAACGTGCCCTGCCACAGAGGGGCCGGCAAAGAAAACAGGTTTATAGCCTCACCCTTATCCCAGGGACAACTACAGGTTCCTTCTTTAGCCCCCTGAGCACTCGCTGCTCTCCAGCTCCCAGAGGCTGGCAGGACTCTGGGCACTGCTGCACAGACAGCATGCAAGCCAGAGCCTGGGTCTCCCGGTCAAGGGGAGCAGCTGGGTGAGAAGGGATCTGCTTGTGCAAAGACAGGACTGCAGGCAGGCTGCCCACCAGCTCTGGGGTAGCCACAGCCAGACCCCTGTTTCTGAACTCACAGCACTGGCGCTGATGGGTCAAGACCAAATCCACACAGTTCTGACGTCTGAGAAAGGCTGGACCACGTAAGCCCTGTCCATTGCGGACTGGGGTGCTGGGGGGCTAAGTGCTGGACAGGCGCAAGCCCAGAGCTTTCCCCGTCCCAGCCACAGCTAAGCCCATCCCTGGTCGAGGCCGAGCAGGGTGTCAAGGCACAGAACCACGCTATCCGTCCCATCCAACCCAGGCACTTCTCTCCCCACACTGCTGTGCACACGGGGCAGGGATACAAACATGTCCTGCTGCCTCCAGGCTTTGACTGTTCTCCTCTGTGTTATCTCTCCATCTCCACCCAGGCTGCAGGAGTTGGGGCAGAAGTCAAAGATATTCTTGCAACTTTGCCATGCACTCATGTTTGGATCTTGGCCAGCCTTTCCTTATCAGGGAGGAGTCAAGATACAAGTAAGAAATGTCTGAGATCATCAGAGAGGACTACAAACACTGGGGAGCCATCAGGGGCGCTGGAAAAGGCCGGTGCAGGTTACATACGCAGAGCCGGAAACATATCAGGCTGCCATACGTCCCCATCTCCTTACACACACGACATGTTTCAGTATAGCAACAGCCCGATGGTGCTTCCTGTCAAATTAAAAGCTGTGTCCTTGCCTTGGCTTTCCCTCTGAGCTCAGTCATTAAAATTCAGCTTCTGTCCTCGGGGTAGGGAGCGATCGCTGCTCCATAAACAGGAAGAGCCTCCGGCTCTGCCAGGCACCGGTGAAACCGCCGCACGAGAACTCTCGCACGGCTTCCTGGTGGGTCAGGAGCGAGCACTCCAGTCCCCAGGGTGGCTGCCGGTGGGCAGGCACAGTTGCGGCTCCACTGGGACCCAGTGCCCGGCTGGTACACGTCCGGGCTCCTGCACACCCAGCCCAGTCTCGCTCACCTCGGAAACTGCCACCTTCCTCTCCCAAGCCTTGAGGCTGTTTTCGAGGTCAGTAACAGCCATCTTCTTCCGCACGTAACTCAGCACAGGGGGGACGTCGTAGTCTGAGAGCTGCTTCCGCAGCTGCCGATTCACACTCTCAGCTTTGGCTCGTTGCTGCCGAAGGAATAGGGACAGAGGGCAAGGAGATCCCAGGGAAATGTCCCTCTGCCAGCTGGTGGCCAGCCCTCCAGGGAAGCAGGCAGGCAGGATAAATTAAACCCCGGCACTGAGTGGGGAGCAGTGGGATGCATCCACCGGTGACTCCATCTCTGCCAGGCAGCACTGCTAGGGAGCCCCTTGAACCCGCTTCCCAAAGCCGTGGTGTCCCCACCAGGCTATGCGTGCCCAGACTGGTATGACAGCAGTGCCACTTCTCCCCAGGGAGGACACTGCTGATGAAAACTTCAAGGAAACAAAATTTCAAGAAGCCAGTGGCAGGTCCTTGCGGAGCCAGGGCCAAAATCCCCAACATGGCCTGTTCTGCAAACCTGCCCGTGCTCACTGGCACCAGCAGGAGCCCCGGGACTTGCTCAGACCCAGAAAGGCACCCAGGTATCCAGCTCATTGCCGGGCCTCGAATGGGCATCGGTATCCAACATACCACAAAAAGTACCTCAAAACAGTCCTCCCAAGTGAAGTCTCAGGGCCTCCCAAATCACTCTCTTACCTCCTCCACCAGAGCAGCTTCTCTTTCAATTCTCTGCAGCAGCTCCTTCCTCTGGGAGATGTCTTTCATCAGAGACGTGGACGTTTCCATGGCATCCTGCAGCTTCCTCTGGAACACGAGAGCAGGACAGCATCAGCGGGCGCAGCGGCAGCGCCCAGCCACCTGCAAAGCCACCCCTCTGCTCCTCCAGCTTGGTCTCAGCTGGCGGTGCAGGAGCTCTGCTCCCAAGGGAGCTCTGCGGCACCGCTCGTCCCCTGCAGAAGGCAGCGTCATGCCCTGGTCACGCAGCTACCGCTTCGTTATGTCCTCTGTCACACTGCAGCACAGCCCGCGGCACAGCAGCCAGGGTTTAGGACGGACCCAGACAGAACGGCTGACCGGAGAGAAGCAAATACACCCAGCTGAGAAGCACTTTTCAGTGACAAGAGCAGAGACTCAGAGTGACGGCTGCAGCTCATGACATCTTTTCAAATGTCACAGGTTATGCAAAAAATGTATTTTCCTGTGTGAGTCAGCACCAAAGCTCTTTCCTACTGGAATTTTCCCCTGGGGTGTAAAATAACCATGCTGCAAAGCATGAACCCCATCGTCAGGCTGCAGCCAAACACGAATGAGGGCATCGCTGCTTCTGGGGTGTTGGGCAAACCTCCCAACCGAACTGCTAAGTCAGTGGGAAGGCAGAGAGGTGTTCGGCATCCTCTGACTGAGAAAGGGAAGGATGCAAGGGCTGTTAATCAGCTCGTGTGTGACCCTCGGAAACAGAAGAAAGGCAAAGTGGAGGTGCTGGGAGGTTCACTCACTTTATAGAAGTTGAGGACTTGGACAGTCTTCCCTGAGGTCAGTTTTAGCTGCAGCAGCTCCTGGTTCTTCTCATCAATCTTCTCCTGGTACTGGGCATTTCTAACCTGCAGCTGCTGCAAACGGAGCTCGTGGAGTGTCTCTCCCATCTGCTCCTTCTGCAAACCCCAAGGAAGCAGAGCTTGACGAAAGCCGCATCGCAAGTAAGAGAACTTTGCTCTGGGGGGAAAGCAGACCTAAAGAACAGAGCCTTCAGCCTGGCTGTAAACCTGGGGCTTGGGGAGAAATGCGAGACACAGCATGCTGCTGAGCCTGTGCTCTGTGTCCTAGCTTAGAGGGTCGAAGCAGCGCAGACAGGTCCCCTCTGGTGAGGCTCCTGCCATGCCAGCAGCAGCCAGTCCCCAGGGAACTGCTCTGATCCACCAGACATCTTTTCCCAAAGGGCACAAAGACATCTGCCAGCTCCCACTCTGTGAGACTTCTGGTCTCATGCCATGCATGGAGACACGCGCCAGGTCTGAACCTGGGCAGATGACAGTGCCCTTTGACAAAGGCAGCAAGGTCAGGAGCAAAGGAGGAAGGGGAGGAAGGGGAGGAGGAGGAGGGCCACGCATCTCTACACAGAGCAGGCCCTGAGTCTGCACTGGGCTGTACTCCTTTCATTCTTCAAGGGGCCATCTAGTCCCTGCTTCTCCTCAACTGCCGCACGCACCTGCCTGAGCTGCTGCTGCAGCTTCTTCTTGTAACCCTTGAGCAAATAATTTTTTAAGCGCAACTTCTCTCGCAGCAGATCCTATAGAAAGACAGCAGATTATAGTGGAACAGCAGAGCCTGGGAGGAGAAAGAGCACCCAGACCCCACTCCTGATGGTGCGGTTCCCGTTCATCTCATCCGTACTGCAGCCTTCACTGCTGGCTTAGAAAGGAGCCCAGCGAGAAATGCTGCTCGGCATCACCCTGCCCCAAACGTGGGGGCATGGCCGTGCACTTTTCCCAGGCTCCGCTAAGGGCCCTGCATCATCTGTGCTCACAGCGATGCCGCAGGTCGGCAGCCTGATGAGCACCTGGGCTGGTCACCGACTGACAAGTGTGACAAGGGCTGTCCAAAGAGACTTGCCAAGACAGTCTGAAAACGTGATGTAGGCCACCCAGGAGCATGGGAACTAGGATTTTCCCTAACCAACATACTTGTCAGATGACAGACCAGCCCCAAAATCTGCCATGATGCACTGACCCTCTGGCGGTTCTTCTCCTCCATGTATCTCAGCAGCTTCTCAGAAGCTATGATACTCCCTTTCTTGCTGGAGATGGTGCTGACGATGTCTTTCTCAAAGTCACTGATGGCTTTCTTAACATCAGTCCACCAAACATCTGCCTCTTCAATGACTGCCTGTAGAAATAAAGTCACGTAACAGTCAAGAGGTGCTAACTTCCCTTATTCAAACAGCTTTGGGAACTGAGAACACCGGAAAGGACCAGGCATGCTCTCCGCTGGCGTTACTAGCGTTTCTCCTGTGGGAGCGCCGAGTTTCACCCTGCGCAGCTCAGGGCACACGGTGCAGGCTCACACAGCACTGCTACTTCACTGAGTGAAAAAGAACAAGAAAAAAAATCTCTCACGTGCCTGAGCTTCAACATCTCTCACTCCATCCTGACCTACAAACATTGCCAGCCTGACTAAGCCAACACAAGACAAATTACCACCCTGTGTTTACTCCATATGCCCTGTGGCCACACGAGAGGGACGGGCTGCCTGCTTCACCTCTCCTGGCCACTGCAGGCAGCATCAGTGGTCTGAACCGAATGCAGAGGTCTCTCCTTCCCCAAAAGCTCCTGAGCATCTTGGCTAGGAGGAGGTCTTGGCAGCCAGCACAGGGCAGGCAGAGCTGGTGGTACAGCCACAAGGAGCCTACAGCAGGAACGCAGTCTCGGAGACTTGGAGCATGCTCTGAAGAAATCCCAGAGACAGCGGAGAGGACTGCATGGGGCCCAGCCAAATCAGGAAGCTTCTGGGGGCTGCTAGAATGAAAAATACGTCTGGCACAAAGGGCACACCTTCAAGAAGCTGACAAGAAGGAGATTTTTCTTTCAAGTGTTGACTTCTTGATCTCACACAGCAGATCTGAGCTTGTCTATCTAAAAATCTTCCCCTCGCCTGTATTACTATTGGTTCCTGCCATAATAAGATCCATCTTTAGAGACTGGGCACCTCTGATCTCTGTCAGTGTACTCGCCTTCAAGAAAGGGGTGAGGTGAGAGGATAGTTCTGGCTCCCACTCTCAACTCAGGACCGCTCACAGCAATGCTCTGCTATGAACAGCCCTCACCAAGCAAGTCTGTCTCACTGCCTCAGGGACGGCACGTTGAAAGAGGTGTGAAAAGTAACAAGACTCTTTGACACCTTGGTGATCATAAGGGTCCTGGAGAGCCATACCTCGAGGTTCTGCAAGGTCTGCTCTGAGTCCTCCTTCATCCTCTGAATCTCATCCTTCATCTCAGTCAGCTCCCGCTCAGCCAGCTCACATTTCTGCTCCACTGTCAGGCCCACAAAATAGTCCGTTGCACCATGCAACTTGGATCTGTATCTGCCACGTGTCTGCAACAACCAAGGAAAAACACAGATGCCGTTAGAAAGCCAGCGCTGGCCAACTGTTGCTACGCTTACCTGCATGCAAAAAGAAAATAATCTCACCGGTCACGTTAGAGGGATTCCAGCTTACAGCGAGGACAAGGAGGCCTCTCCAGAGCAGAGGTAACTCAGGGCCACACCTGGGCTGACCCCATCTGTCCTCTCATCCACCCACAAAACTCTCCCACGCAAGCACTTGCAGTTCAATTCAACAGGCAAATCCAGGGCTAGAGGTTAAAGCCGATGTGACAGCTTCATGTGGGCAGGTAAAAACACCTCTTCGTAGCCAAGATGCTAATTGTTGTGTAGGACAAATGGGGTCTCCTACCACTGCCTGGGTCAGATGCCCCGAGGAGCTGAGCTTACTGCAGCACGGGCAGGCTGGAGTATGCTCTTGGAAGAACTGACACCACTCGGGAGCAATTCCCAGTGCCGTGGGGACACAGCGAGGCAGGCGCTGCTTTGCGGAGGGCACGTGCCCACCTGGCCAAAGGCAAAGTTTCTAAGGGCTCAGTCTGGGACTAAGCGGAAAACGGCTACTTTGGACTCAGACAGGCGCTAAAACCCAGTGCAGGACGCTGGCCGAAAGGAGCTCCACCGCAAAGTGTCTAGAGCTTCTGTTCACTGCGTCTCTGGTGAAAAGGTGATGTTCAGGCCAGGTATCTGCTCCAAAAGCCTGTTCACGGCTCCAGTGAGAAGGAAGAGAGCAATACGCGCTCAGGGGAGGTACCCGAGTGTGGAGGCACACAGGTCTGAGCCCACATGAACTTCTCCAGGAGGGAGGAGAGGAGCAGAGCGTCCTGTCACAGACCTGGCACGGCCTTGGGCCAGTCTGCCGCTTTCTTGGCACCAGCCTCCCTATTTGTTTGACTTCTACTTCAAATTATGCTGTGTGGGGGTTAACTCATTCCAGACCTCCCTGGCACTCGCCGCTCAGGAGGACGCAGTGCTGTCACACAGGGAAGAGAGACAGCATTAGCTGGAGGAGGAGAAATGAGAAGGCAGCCTGGCCTTTACACCGAGTGCAGGAACGGCAAGGCAGCCCGAACTCTTACACCTACAAGACCAGCAGCAGCTTTTTGCAAGCAGGTGTCTAGGTTAAGGGCTCATCCCTGTGAAGCCCAAGTGCAGAGGGCTGTTGGGGGACTTTCTTCATCACATTTCAAAGCGGGGAGCTTGCCTGCTGACCCCCTGTCAGACGAGCGTTGAGATCGGGAGGTCAGAGGGGCTGCAGAGGGAGGAAGGGTCATGGCTCCGTGCAGTCAGGCGGCAGCCAGACCCGAAAACCCAGTACCTGCAGCTGCGCAGCCACTGCCCTGGCTCCGGAGCTGTACCTGTGTCAGCTCCGGTGGGGCATCACGCGTCTCGGACAGCAGCTGGAGCGACGGGCCGCACGGCTCCATCTTACGGTACCATTTCTCAAACATTTCCGCCTCCGTTTGGAGCAGGGCGTTGGTGTGGCTGCGAGGAGAAGGGGGTCAGGCTGAGCCCTCGGCCGAGCTAAGCACCGCGTCGGGGAGCGGCTCAGCCGAAACAGGCGACCGCCGGGCACAGCGGCCAACCCGAAAGGCGCGGGAGGGCCTGAGGTCACCCCGGCCAGGACACAGGGGCTCGGCCAAACCCGCTCCTTCCCGGACCCGAAGCAGCCGGCAGAGCCTGGGGCACCGGGTCCTCCCGGGGGTCTGGGGCGGGAGAGCGGGCAGCCTGGCTCCAGAGCCCGGCCACGGCGAGGCGGCACCCGTGGCCCAGCCGGACCACCGGGGCAGCCGGGGGCCGCCCTGCCCGGCCCTGCCCACCCTGGCCCGGCCCTGCCGGGGGTTAAGGCCCAGCGGCGCCCCCAGCCCCGGCCCGGCCCCCGCAGCCCCCAGCAGGGCCCCGCAGGCCGAGGACCCCCAGCCCCGCCCGGCCGCCGGTACCGCGCCTCCCGCAGCTGCGCCCGGAGCTGCGGCAGCGGCAGCGCCGCCAGGCCCTGCTCCGCCATCGCCGTCTCCTGGCAACGGCGGGGGCGGCGCGCGCGCTGCCGGCGGGGCGGCGGGCGGGGCGGGGGGGAAGGGAGGGGGGAGACACGGGACACGGAGGGATACGGGACACGGGGATGGGGCACGGGATGCGGGGGCGACACGGGGACACGGGCGGGCACGGGACATGGGGACAGGAGGCATGGGACATGGGGGGACATGGGGACATGTGGGGGACAGGGGGCACAGGGGGCATGGGGGACACAGGCACAGGGACAGGGGCATGGGGACACGGGGGGACATGGGGGGGACATGGGACACGGGCAGACACAGGACATGGGACACAGGATATGGGGACACGGGCACAGGGACAGGGGGCATGAGGACAGAGGGGGACATGGGGGCACAGGGATGGGGTATGGGGGGATACAGGGGCACAGGGACAGGGGCATGGGGACACGGGTGGACGTGGGACACCGGGCACGGGATGTGGGACACAGGACATGGGGGACATAGGGACAGGGGGAATGGGGGGACGGGGGCACGGGACATGTGGGCACACGGGGACAGGGACACACGGACACATACATACAGATACACATGGAGTGTCATGTCCATGCACATACATGCACACACACCCGGACACACGTGCGCACACACAGACACTGACACAAGGTCACACAGATGCACACACACACGCAGCTCGGGCCGTGCTTCCCCACCCACGCGGGGGTCCTGGGGGGGTCCTGCAGGCCTCTGGGGTGGGGGGAAAGGTGCTGCTGGAAGGGTGCGGGGGGAGGCAGCCCCCAGGGACACAGCTGGCCCCTGCCCGAGGGGCTGCAGCTCAGGGGGGTCCCTGAGCCCCCAGCGAGGCGTCTGCGGTGCAAACGCATCCACGGGAGCATTGGCCGGAGCGACACAGGGGGGTGTGATGCTGGAGGGGCAACCCTGCCGGGGGTCTCCTGGGGTGCGCATCGCTCCCGCTCCTGCGGTGCCCGCTCCCAGAAGCTCTTGGTTAGGCACTGCCTCCCGGCTCCTCCTCGCCAGACGTGCCAGACAGGATCCGGCCCATCAGCTGGTCAGCCAAGCTTCTGGAGGGGTGCAGGCAAACGCTGGCCCCCAGCTCACATTTGGGGTGCATCTGCACCACGGTGGGGGTTTGTCTGCCTGTGGTGCTGCAATCTTCCTCTTAACAGACTCTGCTTTATCATGGTCTGGCTGTAAAACCGGGGGCAACAGTAGCACCAGTCCCAAAGGCAGCTGCCCCACAGGCATGCCTAATTTTAGGAGCTTTGTGAGGGTGTGGAGCATCGTTTCTAAGTGTCCCTGTTGCTGGATCCAGACCATGGCACAAGAATGTGCTCTGACTTCCCTGTGCTGGGTGCTCAGGACCAACAGCGGCGGGTGGCAGGTCTGTTTGAATGTGCATCTCTCCCCCGAAAGCTGATGACGTGGCCGGTGATGCATCTCCACAGCTTTTCTAGGATGAGGGATGCAAGTCAACCTAATTATATAAACGGGAGGAAAATCAATGCCCTGGCAATGCCGGTCCTATTTCTGGCCAGAACATGTCAAAATTCATCTTCAAAACGCTTCTTGAGTCATAACCGCATCCAATCCACAGGAGGAACCATGCTTCCTGGCCTCGTCGGGTGCAGGGATGAACACCCCTCATTGCAGGATCTTCATCACATACAGAACTCGATGCCAGAAATCAAGCATTTTGAGATGATGAGGAGGGGACAGCACGATGTGACACAGCCTGGAAGTCCTCTTTGCATGCCGGGTGGGATGGGGATCCCATGGAAAAGCTTAACATGGGGTCATGAATTAAAACCTGTGTTAAAAGCAGTGCTTGTGTGAGCTGGCTGATTAAGACCGCAGAGGTAATTATAACACCAGATTGTCGGTCTCTGCACCGGCCCACGTTTTGTGATGCTCCAACCTGAGACAGCCAGTATTTCATCGTTCGGTAGGATGGGGAGAGGCAGCTGAGTGACCCAGGGGAGCCATGATGGGATGGTGGGCAGGGATGGCATCTCTGGAGGGTCCAGCAGTGTTGTGCCAGAGGTTTTGCAGCTGCAGGAATGTGGGGTGCAGATTTTAAGAAGTTTATAGCTCTGTCCAGCTGCACAAGCTTTTCAGAGGTCAGCAGGAGACTCAGCACATCTCTGCCAGATTTATCCCTTGCCAAACGCCAGGCTCCAGAGCTCTGAAGTACCTTCAGGACAAGATCTCCAGGTGTTTTCAATGGCCAAACCCATATTTTCCCTGACTTTGCTCTGGGAAACAGCTGGACCTTTCTGGCCAGATTTGAAAATAGTAGTAGTAGTAGTAATAATAATAATAATAATAATAATAATAATAATAATAATAAAAACAGCTCACTGGCATTTCAGAGAAAGTAGGTAAAGCTTGGCAAACTTCCCTGTAACTGCAAACAGGGCTTTCTGCTGTGGGAAGCGCCGGGCAGCATCAGAAACCAGCAGGCAGCCCCGGTTCCCGCAGCCGGGCAGCCGAGGCGTCAGCTGGAGGAGCTGGCAGCACACCGGCTGGCTTTCCTGCCAGAAATCAGCCTGGCAAGCCAGTTCCGTAGCCTGCCGGTGTCCTGCTGGAAAGCGCCAAGGAAGATGTCACCGGTGATGAAACTGCTGACAACCCGGCGTACTCCACCGGGAAAATAATCCTTCAGAAAAATTTTAGCCAACTCGACGTTCGAGTGCCTATGCCCAAATAGCAGCACCCTGTGGAATGCAAATCTCCCTTTTAACGCAGGATTTTACCCTTGTCCCATGCAGAATTTACTGGGAGAGATGAATGTCCCAGCCGTGTAGCGGTGCAGCTCTAGTTGTCTCGCTCTGCAAAAAAGCCATACGCACATGCCGGTATCACCGCACCGCTTTAAACCTATGACTCAATGCCTTTGCATATGCTGTCATAAATTCCAGTTTATGCAAGGGCTGACTGCTTTGCTTATGCATTTCTGCATCTCCTCCAGGTCCTAGGAGACAACATTGGTCTTCGCTCTGCAGTCTTGGTCGGAAGAGGCCAGTAAGCTGGACTCTGGACGTGGCAGACTTCCCCAAGGACAGCTGATTTACCTCTCGCTTTGCTAAGACAGGTTTTGCAGGAGCGGGTGTCGAGCTTGCCTTTTCTCTCCAGTGCCGAGTGCCCTGGGAGAGCGAGCATTTTGAACGCATCCTCCTTGTTTTCCAAAGATCCTGTGAAAGTCTTGCCTGGACTGCGTTCGGTCAGGACGCAAAGTATGAAACGATAAAGTCTTGTTGGGTTTTCTCATCATTCAGTCTCAGGCACCTGGAAAGCTCACTGGGTTTTGCAGTGCACAGTTGACTCCATGTGCTGATCTTCCCAGGGAGACTTTCCTTAGGTTTCCTCAAGGCCCAGCACTCACATCAGCTTTAGCCCTGTGAATTGAGGACCCTGTGGGTCCTTTTCCTTTCTTAGCACCCAAAGGAAAAGAAAATCATCGATGTACTTCCATCAGGGAGAGCCGCCTAAGGCTTATATCTCCTCTGTTTACCAAGTGCTGCTTTTCCCATTAATAGCAATACTAAGAAGGGCAAAATCTACAGGCAGTTTGAAGGCTCCAACCTGACCTTGGTTTTGACTTGAAAGTGCACGCCTGCAGAAAAGGCAGGACAGTGGTGGCCCTGTGACCTGATGCCTGGAAAGGCTCCTCGGCAGCCGGCATGAAACAGCCTGGAGCCCGGTCTAATTTCCAGCTGAGCCTAAGCTGATGTTTGGAGGCCAGCCAGGAGCAGCAGCAGAGTAAGACCAAGCAACCCGTGTCCCAAGCTCGGCTCTGTCACCTCACGGGCTGGTGGCTGGTGCTGAGACCTGGCTGCACCCAGCTGGCATGGGCTTGGGGAAGGGCTGGAGTTGTTCCCCTGGGACTCACCCGGCACTGGGAGGTGAGGGCGTGAGATGGACTGGCCCGGAGGGTGGTGATTAGTGGCCAGTTGGAGGCCAGTCACTAGCGGTATACCCCAGGGGTCCAGTTCTGTTGGGAAGCAGCTTTTCTGAAAAGGACCTGGGGGTCCTGGTGAACGCCAAGCTGAACATGAGCCAGCAACGTGCCCTTGCTGCAAAGAAGGTGAATGAATGGTCTCCGGGGCTCTGCATTAGGTAAAGCATTGCCAGTCCGATCATCTTCATCAATGATCTGGATGATGGGGCAGGGCGCACCCTCAGCAGGTTGGCAGATGACACCAAACTGGGAGGAGTGGCTGATACTCCAGAGGGTCGTGCTGCCATCCAGAGGGACCTGGACAGGCTGGAGAAATGGGCTGGCAGGAACCTCCTGAAGTTCTCCTGAACAAGGAGACGTGCAAAGTCCTGCTCCTGGGGAGGAACAACCCCAGGCACCAGTATACACTGGGGGCCACCCAGCTGGGAAGCAGCTTGGCTGAAAAGGACCTGAGGGTCTTGGTGGACACCAAGCTGGACATAAGCCGCAAAGACGACTAATGGTGTCCTGGGCTGCGTTAGGCAAAATATTGCCAGGAGGTGGAGGGAGGGGATGCTTCCCCTCTGCTCAGCAATGGTGGGGCCGCTCCTGGAGTGCTGGGCTCCTCAGTACAAGAGAGACGGGGACATACTGGGGAGCCCAGTGAAGGGCCACAAAGATGAATGAGAGACTGGAGGGTGGGTACAAAGAAGAGGGAGCCAGGCTCTTTCCAGTGGTGCCCAGTGTGAGGACCAGAGGCAATGGGCACAAACTGAAACACGGGAGGTTCCCTCTGAACGCCAGGAAACACTTTTTCACTGTGAGGGTGACCGAGCACTGGCACAGGTTGCCCAGGGAGTTGTGGAGTCTCCATCCGTGGAAGTATTCAGAAGCCGTCTGGACATGGTCCTGGGCAACCGGCTCTGGGTGGCCCTGCTTGAGCGGAGGGTAGGACCAGGTGACCTCCAGAGGTGCCTCCAACCTCAGCCAGCCTGTGGTTCTGTGAAGTCCCTCCAGAGGAACATGGAGCCTTTCCTCCATCCAAGGTCCCACCTTGGGGGTGACAAGAGGTGATGGGGTGACAGGGGGTGATGAGGGACTGTGACAGGGGCTGTGGCAGGTGATGATGGGGGTGACGGCGTAACAGGGGACTGACCAGGGCTGTGACAGGACTGAGGTGGGGTGACGGGGGCGGCAGAGGTGACAGGGTCCGCAATAGGGTGCGAGGGGGTGACAAGGGTGTCAGGGTGTGACAGTGGTGTGACAGGGTGTGACTAAGCTGTGATGGGGACAGGAGGAGGCTGGGTGGGTGACAGGGGATGGGGAGGGCTTGGGTGACAGGGCCCTGGCGGGTGACAGGAGGCGGGCTGAGGAGGGGTGACGGGGGCCTGACGGGTGAGTGACGGTTGCGATGGGGGGGGGGGGTGACGAGGCGTGACGAGGCGTGACGAGGCGTGACGGCAGCCGCCCGGCGAGCGGGCGCCGAGGGGCCGGACCTCCGCGCCGCCGGGGGGCGCTGCGCGGCGGGCGGCTGGGCAGCGGCGGGCGGGCGCCTCTCGCGGCGGCGCCTTTTCCGGGTTGGCTGCGCGGCGCTCGGGGCCGGCCCAGGCTGCAGCCGCCGCCGCCGGCACCGGGCCCGGGCCTCGGCACGCTTCGCGCGGGCCCCGCGCCCGCCGCCCCCGGGCCGGCCCCGCCCCGCCCCGCTCCGGCCCCGCTCCGGCCTGGCCCTGCCGCCGCCCGCCGCCGCCGCCCTCCTGCGCGCCGCGCCCCGCCTCGCCGGCCTCCCGCGCCGGCCCCGCGCCCTCCTCCTCCTCCTGCAGCCGCCGCCCGGCGCCGCCATGCCCGGCCCGGCCGCCGGCAGCCGGGCGCGGGTGTACGCCGAGGTGAACAGCCTGAGGAGCCGCGAGTACTGGGACTACGAGGCGCACGTCCCGAGCTGGGGGTAAAGCGCCCCGCGGGGACCTCCCCCCCCCCCCCCCCCCCCCCCCCCCCCCCCCCCCCCCCCCCCACTTCCCCGGGCCGCCGGCGGCCCCGCACCCTTCTGCGGGCCTCAGCCCACGGGGAGGGTTCCCTGCCCCCCACCCCCGTTTTGGGGTGTCCCCGGGGGGCTGCGGGCGGCTGGGGGGGGGGCTGGGAGAGGGCCCCCCCCCGCGGCCTGCTGCCCTGTCAGTTATCCTGACCCCCCCCCCCCCCCTCCTCCTCTCCTCTTGGTGCCCGCAGCAATCAGGACGACTACCAGCTGGTTCGCAAGCTCGGGCGAGGGAAGTACAGCGAGGTCTTTGAGGCCATCAACATCACCAACAACGAGAGGGTCGTCGTGAAGATCCTCAAGGTGAGTGTCCCGTTGATGGCTGTAGGGGCTTGCGGTGGCGGGAGGCGAGGGGGAGAGGAGCTGGGTTAGCAGGGCCAAAGGACTGTTGGATCTCCTCCTTCACCCCAAAACTCTTGTTTTCTCGTTAAGGACATTGGGATGGTGGGTTTGGAAATGGATTTGGTGTCCCGCGTGCTGTAGCGATGTTTTGATGTCTCCACCCCTCCTGTCCAGCATAGCTCTGGGCTGAGAGCTCCTCTGGAGGAGGAGAGCTGCGAGTCCTGACGTTTGAACAGCGTTGCATGTGCTGCCTGCGTTTGGTAAATCGTATCTGGCAATGCCTGTCTAAAACAGCCCAGGGACTGCCATGTCAACAGGAATGCGAAGGCTGGAGGAAGGAATCCTTCTGTTAACCTCTAGACAGCTGGCACGTGGCCTTTTCCGAGCCAGGCTGTGGGATACTCAGCAGTCAAAAAAGCAGGCAAAATTTTATATTCAGTCCTTTAGAGGATCTTAAGTGGAAAAGAACTTCACCGCAGGCAGGCCAAAAACACCATGGAAACTTGAGGAGACTGAAAGAGGCTGTCTGAAGTTTGGCAACGTCGACGTCCTGTATTCTGGTGTGTTGGCCCTAGTGGGGTCGGGCTGTGGGGACCTTCGTGCAGCCGTAACAGGTTGTAGTTTGGGATGGCTGAATGCACGGGTTAGCCGCTGCAGGGCATGCCTTACTGTGTTTGGTGCTGAAGCAGCAGCCTTACAGCAAGCTGTGGTAACTGTCCTAGCAGCAATCTGTGTTGGTGATCTGGGGGTAGACAGGAGTGTTAAAAAAAACAGAAATGAAAGGTTAGAGTTGAGGTGCTTTTGGTTGTGGCTTGGCTGACACTTGTGGCTGTCACTTGTTGGATCAGCAACACTTGTCACTTATTCCCCAAGAGCACATGGGAGCCAGTGTCTGACCACGGGTGTTTTAAGAATTTGGGCACACGTTTATCCGCAGCATGCAGGGGGGTCTGAGCTTAGCCTGCCCTTGCAGCCACTGAGACTAGCAGCTACCTAGGACACGCGACTCTGCCGGGCTGTAGCCTTAAGGCATTTGCTAGATCCGCTCCTGTAGTGTGGCTAGCTGTCTCGTTTTGTCTCTGCTGATATCCCCACTCGCTCACTGTGCCTGCTTCCTTGGGATCTCCTTTGGCTTCCCAGAGAACTTGTCGTGGTTTGTCCAGCCACCGCTCCTAGGCAAGGCGTGATCTCCTGTCTGCCTCTGGGAGGAGGTGTGCGCACCCCTGCTTTGGCTGTGGTCAAGGTGGTGGCCAGGTGAGCCGTTCGGGAGAGCCCCTGTGGCTGAGCCTGACGTCAGGGCAGAGTGGTGAGGCTCACGTGCCCTCGCCAAGCTGAGTTCCTCTGGCATGCTGTTTGGGCCTCCTCCTCCTTTGGATGCTTTATGTGGTTTGGGGGTTTTTTTTTAAGTAGGGGCAGGTGGGAATTTCTGCTGTGAGAGAGTAGTCAAAGGTAGCCAGTGCAGAGCTGGGTTTTACGGCAAGATGGCTTGTGTCTAGGCTGGGGAAACTGTGCACTTCTGCATGCTGCTCTGGAGCCCTTGATGGTCTCTTCAGGACTGGTGTGGTTTGTTGAGATCCTAGGTCTTGTCCCACTTAGAAAGGCACCACGAGGCTGAGAAGAGACTGCAGAGAAACTCATCAGAAATCTTCCTCCTTGCCTCTTCCCAGCCTAAAGAGCCTCCCCTGGAGCGATGCTCCTCTCCCTGTGGCAGCTGAACTCTGTCATGTCTAGGGAGCCTGTCAGCATTGGACTGTGAGTCAGCTGGCAAGAGTCATCCGAGGGCGGCTGGGTGCTCCTTCTCCTTGGGGCCTGAATGTGTTGCCTTAATGGCCTGCGAGCAGGGGACTGGATTGTCCCAGATTTGAAGCGGATGGTGTTGCCACCAGTTCCCCTGGCTCCCCCCACTTGCATTAACATGCAGACAGCATTCCTGCGAGTGAGCAAGGAAAAGCGGAAAGTCCAGATAAATAAAGATGAACTTTCTTCTCAGTGGAAAGTGGGTCAGTGAAAAGTGAGTTTCAGAGCACCGTGTTGTGTATGTTATGAAAACCTGCGAAGTGTGGCAATAACATCACTCTGATCTGTGGAAAGTGCCTCTGGTTTCCTGTAGCTAGGCTCAAACTTAATTGCGAATGTAATCGCATGCATCTACAGTGGAGCCTTAGCAAAGAGGCTGGGAGGCTCTGTTCTTCCTAATTCAGGCTGGATCCTGTGAGGTGGGAAATGCAACCAAAAGTCTTCAGGTTTTTGTGTGGCTGTCGGGGTGGGACAAAGGGGAAGACTGTTGCTGGGTGATGGACGTGGCTGTTTAGCACAGTTGCTCCTTTCCCTTTAAGGTTTTTTGAGAGGACAATTTATGTTAGGTGTTACAGTGATTTTTAGCAAGAGTCACTGTTTTAATATCTGCGCCTTATAGGAGGTGACTGGTGTCTCTTCCCGGCCTTGCTCTTTGAAGCAGCCTATCCTTACTGAGCTCAAGTTAGCACGTAGCAAGTACTTCCCCTGCCTTTTTTTCTCCCCTTCTTTGGTGTTGTGCTACCTGAACATCTTGTACCCTCCTCCAGAGAGGTCAGGAAATTTTATCACCCTTTCTCTGATGCAGAACTGAGCCACAGAGATTTCCTGTGTGACTTTGGGCAAGTCCCTTAGCCTCAACAAAGCTGAGACTAGAGCATAGGTCCTAGTCTAGTGCTGCATGAACGAGATAACCGCTCTTCCTCTTCTGGCAGCCACTTGCCTTGTTTGTTTAAGTGCCCTGTGAAGACTTTAGCTTTGGACAAGGCCAGGGAGCTAATGGCTCTGATTGGTATCACAGTGCCCCAGGGCTTTTGGGCTTGCATAAAGCAAGATGCCCCGTTTGCCTGGCCAGTACCCAGCGTTGCCTTTCTGTTCTGCTACCCCAAGTGCAGGACCAGGCATAATCCTGCAGGAAAATGGGATGTGCTTATGCCACTAGTTGCGGTCATAACATGTGTCAGCAAAGGAGCAGAATTAAGATCGTGCAGACGACTATAACGTTACCATTTCCTGGGTCAAGTGCCTTTCTTTGCAAATATGATGCTCTTCATGTCACTTTTCCCAGAAAGAATCTGCAGCTCTTTTAAGAAAAGGCAAACGAAGCAAGCAGGTTGCTTCTCACTCCACTGCAGCAAGACATCAGGACGCGCCATGTAGGACAGTGCATGCAAAGCAGCGAGGCAGGAGCCCTGGTTTGCCACACAGATACCCCCTGCCAAGCGTCCTCCAAAAGCCTTTATCTTGAGAAGCGAGGCAGAGGGCAACTCCCCACCTTTTCAACCTGTTCAGGGAGCAAAGATTCAGCAAAAAAAGCGGTGGAGCTGAAGTCATCTTGGCCAGGTAGTGGAGGACTCTGCACTGTACTGACTTTCCTACCCCTCACGGGTAGTAGGGCATGGAGGTAGCCAGCAGCTGTGCTCCTGCAGTCCCTAGCTGGTGTAGGAGGCTCTTGTGGGCTTTTTGATCTGGCTAGCCTCGGTACCGCTGTGGGTGTGCTTCCCACATGCTTAGGGGAGGGCCAAGCCAGGAAGAGGGAATGTGTGAACATGTCGTGTACATGCTTTTGTGTCTTGCTTAAATTTGATGCTAAGGTTTGACTCCCAGGATGAGGTCTGACATTCCTCGGCATGTACAAAGGAAGTTTAAGAGGTCTTTGTTTCCAGTGAGTCATGTATCGTCTACATCCAATACGGGTATCTAAAGCACAGCTCTGCTCCTTCATATCTAACCACATATGTACAGATTTTTGGTGGACCACTGAGGTCAGTCTGCAACCTTTGTGCTGTCTCTTTGATGAACTTCTCATTTCGCTTTTCTGCTAATGCAGCTCCAAAATGTCTGCCGGTCTCCTCCTGTGCCTTAAAAGTGAATCCTCCATTCTGGGGTAACAGTGTTCCTGGGGGGTGTGAACAGCATTGCAAGTTGCCACTCTAAAAGCCAAAGATAAACTTTCCACATTGCTTGTAACTTTTGTGGGTGATTCTTTGTGGCGAGAATGCTGCTGTTAAAGTTACCTACAGTTATGGCTGTTGGTGAGCTTCAGCTGTACCGCAGCGTCCTTCACAGCCCGTTGTCTTGTACTGGTTACCACCACCTGAGTGTCCACTCAAAGCGGAGATTACAGCATCCATATTGTCAGCTCTGTGCAGGAGTCCTGCTTTCCTGATGCACGTGTCTACGTACACTCTACTTGTCTGCGGAGCATTAAACCCATCACATAAAGAGACTGTTTTGTCTCCTTGTATGGTTACTATCTGCATAGGCACAACACGCAGGCGGAGGTTAGGGGAAGAATGCAATTACAAGGAGAGGGACCAGTGAAATGGAGGTTGTGCAGCAGTGATGAAATAGCCCCTTTCTACTTTGGTGGCTTTTGTCCCTCTGCGTTGAGTCCATGAACTGGAACTTTCAACCATGTACGTGGTTTCACAAGTGCATTCTTGTTTGTTTGGCGCTTTTTTTTCCCCTGTTCCCCCTTTCGGGCTGTGTGAACCCTCCAGAGCTGCTGCTCATAGCAGGCACTGCTGCAAGGTCCTTCCAGTGTTGAACTCAAAGTATTGCTCTAGTAGCTAGAGAACCATTTGGGGGAGGTAGCCCTGTGGCTCTGGTAAATTTTTGTCTGTCCCTAAAAGCTTTAGAGCCCACATACATCAGCGTGTTCCAGATAGGGGCTGAAATGACTCCCGTGCTGGTGTGCAGAAGGGATTGCACAGGGAAATAGGATTGGATGATGTTGGTCCCTCAGGCTGGAGCTTTTGACTGCATCGGTGACCTTCTGCCAAAGCCGTTCAATGCCTGCTCCTGGTAGCTGTCTGTGTCTCTTGCTCCTCCTGCGTTTGCATGCACTGAATCAGCTCTCCCTGGCCCACTTCCTCCTCTGGCAGTCTTGAAATGAGCCCTTTTGCAAGAGAGCCGGGTACACAGCTCTTCTCTTTTAAACGCCAGTTGCCCACACTGAGCTTGGCACAGTTGGCTGCTGGAGTCCAGCCTTGTTTGGAGCTGAGACCAACTGAGACGGTACCGGGTGTCTCGCAGAGGCCTGGAGATGCAGCTGGTAACTCTCGCGGTGGTATTCTAGCACCAAGGAACTGGTGAGCTGCGAAGCTGCAGCTCCTGCGAGGAGGGTGAGTTACGGCACTGTGTCTGTTGGCAGTGGCCTAGGGCAGAGCCTGAATGAATGAATGATTCTCATCCCTTGTAATGGTGGTGGTGGGGATCGGGGCTTGGTCCTTGTGCATCTCCCTCTTAGTTGACTGTAGAAGCCTTAATGCATCGTGGGCAGCCCTGGAGCCCCAGGAGGGCTGTTTTGGGAGGCGCTAGCGGGGGAGGAAAGGCATTCTGAAGGAAAGAACGGTACTGCCCTCAAAACACGTGCTGGTATAGTCTACCGAACTTAAATAAAAAAGCAAAAGTGCTTTAGTAGTGTCAGGGTAGGTTTTTTTCCCTCTTTTTCTAAAATTCAAGAGCAGCTTGGGACAGTTTGAATTCCCATAATGGAAGTTGTAAGATGCAAACAACCAACAGAATATTAACACAAGTGGGCTCCTTGATTTTGTAGCTCTTTTGAATATGATTATTTGGTTTCCCAGCTGATGTCTGGCCAAATAAGCACTGCTGCTCTGAAGCCAATTTTCCTATTGAGCAATTGGCGTCAGGCTTTATAGGCTGATTATTGTGATCCTTTCGATAATGCTTGCTAGAGACGAATGAGCTTCTAGTGCCAGCTTTTAAATGTTTAAAGCCTGTCATAAGGATGCTGCTCAAGCCTTTTGCTGGTCCTGGACATTGTGTGTTGAGATTTCCCTGCTCGTTCACTGGAAGCATCGTGGTGTTTCCGGGCTATTCAGGTTTGGTGAGCAAAGAATAGATCTTTTTCTTTACAGGGTGGTGGAAAAAATGACTTTAGTTTCTCGTGGATTTCTCTCTTTTGACTGCTAAACCTTCTCCCCTGCTGCGCTAACCCCAGTTCTTTTTCAGAGCACCTGCTGGGCAAAACCCAGCACCTTCTGTGACTCTTTCAGAGCAGCACGTGTGCTCCTCAGCTGGTGGTGTGTGTGTGCTGCCTGGCTGCCTGCTTTTGGCTGATGTCAAATGATTTTTATGCTTTGGATTTAACTTGTATTTCACATTCCTTCCTGGTCACTACTTTTCTTTCTCAGCGTGGAAATGCGCAGAGAACTTTGGATAACAAATTTATTTTCTCTCTTTGCTTGAATTCGAGCGATGGGTCCCCAGGTTGTTGGGGAAGGCTGGAACTGAAGCATCTGAGAGAAGAGCGTACTCCCTTTGCTTTAGAAACCAAGCAAAAAAGATGATTAACCAGGCAGCCATTTATTCGTTCAAGACAGGAAGTGATGGTTGCAGCCTTGTATTTAACGGTTTATTTTAGCAAACAATGTTAATTCTCCCAGCTGGTGTTTGCTGCAGCTGGACTCCTTCCCTGCTTACAAGTTTACATGATCTCATGGAAAATGACCCAGGATCTGATCTCTTGGTCACAGAGAGGTGTTTTCTTCTGCATCTACCTGACTGCAAAGCAACTACTTATCCCATGCCATTTCTCACCTCTGCAGAGGGATGGCATCGCATGATGCTCCCCAATCTTTGGGCAAAGGCAGTCGGGGTAGCGCTGGCCGCTGTCACTGCCTCTTCTACCTGACTTTCAAGTGGATTGAAGCACCCTCATGGGATCCTTTTGGCTGGTAGGGTAGGAAACCTGCAGCAAAGGGTGGCTGGCTGGGGACAGTCGAGTGAGAGCTGCCGGGTCCAGCAGAGACCATCCTCCTGTGGCTGGAGGTCACCTTGTCCCTCGGCTCTGGGCGCTCAGCGTAGTGGACAGCCGTGAGCTGCATGTTTTGTCTCCACCATCTACGGCCACCTCGCTTCCAGTTTGCTTGAGAAAGGAAGCAATTTCCTGGGAAACTGGAAGACTGGCTTGTGCTAGACAGTCATGTTGTTCTAAGGGTGCTGCTGCAGTTGAAGTAATTAAGCCCCTCCCAGTGTAGACACAGTTAAACTGAGACATGTCTTTTAGCCTGGTTTCCTATGGAAACGAGCCTTATGCAATCCTGCTGTCTGTCAGCCTTTCTCCCCCTCCTCCCCCCCAGTAGTTTTTGCACTGGTAGACCAATTTCAACCAAATGCGACAGAAGTCTCCAACCTGTGAAGTTTCTACAGATTTCATGGAAATAGGTGTTTGCATAGAGCAGAGGGACTCTGTCGGAGCCTGCCTCGGAGGGAAAGGCTGCAGTGAGGGTTTGACTCATACTGGTCACTGGAGAATCCCAGCGTGGAGGAAAGATTTGAAATGCCTCTGCCGTGGGAACAGATGGAGTTGGAGTCTGCACCTGTATAAAACGTTGCCTTGTAAACACAGGCGGATCAAACTCGGGAGCAGTTAATTTTGTCTAGGTGCCTGCTCCATTCCTCTGCTGGAAATCCCCCTCCCAGAGCAGGGGCACTGAGCTGTGTGGGAGACACAACCTGAAATGCCGCTGTTCATAGCGTGGTTTAATAAAATAGCCCAGTGAGTACTGTTAAAATACTCTGGCTGCAAGGGCTGGTGTTTTAGAAGCTCTCCCTGCTGGGAGAGGCAGATGGTTGGAGGCCATAATAGCTTCAGTTAGTTCACATTTAATCCATGTGTGTTTGGAGTCAACATCCTTGGAGAGACAGATCCGGTGACTCTGAGAGACAGTTGTAGCGACCCAGACTTAATCCTGGTGCTTGGAGGATATGCTGCTGATTGCCTGTGGTTTCAGCAGTACTGGAGTCTGGGGACAGGAGGGAAGTCAGCGGAGTTTCTGTCGTTGTGAATGGTTAGCTCCAGTGCAGTACTGGCCGTGCGCTGGAGTGGTTTGCACCAAGGTGTTTGACTTGCCAGAGGCAAGAGCTTGGGCTTGGAATCAGTTACTGGGCAAAAACGGAGCCCCCGTGATGTGCTCTGGGGTAGCAGACGGCATTTGCAGTTGTGGCTGGAGGAACGGCATGGGACAACATGTGGGCAGGAGGTGGTGTGTGGCTGGGTAGGCCGGTAAGGTGAAAGCTGTGCGGGGTGGGGTGGAGGCCAGCGGTCGCCACTGTTTTCTCCTGCAAATCTGAAATGGGGAAATTCTCCATTCCCCTGCATTGCTCTCTGAAGAAACTTCCAGGCAATAGCTTTTCCTCTAAGACAACATTACTTCAGCCCGTGGCATTTCTCTCTGCCTCATCCCTATTTACCTAGCGGTGGAAAACTCTGTCCTGACCACTGGCTGCAGGTGGAGAGAGCGCTCTGACGATGCACTGCTTAGGACCCTGCAATGAGCAGGGCTTCCCGTACCCCCACCCTGCCCAGAGGCTCGCAGGGCCCTTGCCCTGGCTCACAGCCGACGTGGAGGTGGTGTAGCCGTGTGTGGGCAGCCTGGCCTGAGCTCTGCGCTACTGCAGCTTAGCAGGAAAACATGCAAACAGCAAGCGGCTTTTAACTCTCCCTCTTGCTGAGACTGTGTTCGCTGGAGTGTCTTCCCTCGGTGATGTCAGAGATGCTGCTGTTGGCGATTATCTGCAGGCATTTCATTAAAAAAAGACCAACTTTCTTCTCTGTTTTTTTCCCAAAAGTTGCTGATTTTGTCTGTTCGTCTCTTTTAGTAAGTGTGTTGCAGGTAGGGGTAGATTTCTGGTGGAGATCATGCAGGGCATCATTTTCCCATCCTGAAAAAAGTGGAAACATGTGGAAGTGACTGGAAGACAACATCTTCTGCCCCAGTGGGAGTGGTGGTTGCTATGGAAGGAGAAATGGAAATCTCGGAGGGATATCCTCCCCTACCTAGCTGATGCAAAAGGCCCTTGAAATAACTACAGTACAAAGGAAAGGGTATTTCAAAGTGGGCTTTGGGTCCTCTTGGCTGTGTTCAGGCACTGTTTCAGCTCCCGATCAGGTGCAAGTGTCGCAGCAGAGAGTCTGTGGTGCATGTCTGTCGGTAGCCAGGCCATTCAGCGAGCGCCTTTAGGATGGCATTGGCTCAGCTCCCTCTTTGAAGTTCCTTGGAAAACAGCTTGTGTGTGCATCTGCCTTGCTGGATGAGCAGAGTAACTGAATTACATCCTCTAATTCCATCTTGGCCTTCTGGTAAGATCAGTGCATGTGGGCGACACAAGGGTGGTGTCTGTCCCCATGCTGACGTAAAAGAAATTAGTCCCTAATGAAGCGTCTTCCTCTCAGGTTCAGAAATGTAGCCCTCACCTCTGCTGGTTTCCGTCCCCCTGCTCTGGCTGCTTCTCCCTGTCTGTCCGACCTCCCACCGGCTCCAGCCGTGTCTGGGTACTGCCCTGGGGCTGCTGGTCACCCCTCTCCAGCGAACCCTGCCCCGTGTCGCTCCAGCTCTGGCTGACAGCTGCGGTGGCCCTGCTGCCATTTTCCACAGTGGCTTTATGAGGTGCTGACGCTCCCTGTGCCGGCATCGGTGTTATTTTTGGCACTTTGCTTCGGGCTGAGATTCTCATCTTTTGGCTTGAAAGTCTAGCTCCTGCCTTTTAACTTGGAAGAGGAGAAGGGCAGGATTCAAATCTGAAGGTTTCAGCCACCTGAAGAGCCTAGAAAGACAGCATATTTTGTCACTTATATAAATGCCATATTTTCCCACTATATAAAAAGCTTCTGTTCCTTCTCCCGTCTGCTCATACATTCCTGTGAGGGGTCTGGAACCAGGGATTGCCTTGGATTTGCCTGTATCGGGAGTGCGAGTTGCCCCATCGGCACTCTGCAGCCATCATCCAAGTGGGAGGCTGCAGCAGAGGCGAGGCGACGAGCGCGAGCTGTTGAGCTCCTGTGGCTCCTTGTCCTTCACGTAGACATCTGATAACGTGTGTCACTTTGGTAAGGTGCCTCGTACCTCTTCGCCATTTGCCGTTACTCCCCTCCTCACACACCAGACTCCGTGCCAGATGGTGAATGTTTTAGAAAGCTAAATGTCTGGAGAGGAGTGTTTTCATCAGCAAACCTCAGAGATAGGGCAAGGGCTTTACCAGTCCCTGCAAGATGTCTCTGCAGTGGTACCGGTGGTGCAGGAGGGGATGTTCTAGCTCCGCAATGAAGGGCTGTTAGACTCAGTGACTCACAACCGGTGATGCCCACACCGGTCGCTAACCAAGGCTCATTAAAAATGTCTCACCTCTTAGCTGCTCTAAGCTGCCTTTCCTTTCAAGCAGGCACAGAGCTAGAGTTGTCCTGGGAGTGGATGAGTTACAGAAATGATCGTTCCTTTGCATTGAAGTGAACCGCTGGATCAGCAGAGTGTAAAAGCTAACCCAACCTCCAAGCCCCTGCCTTGGAGCAGCTGTTCTTTGTCACTCTCTGCAGGGTGATGTCCAGAGAAAAGCTTACTTTGCGAAGGGAGTTCCTGGGACTGCATGGATTCGAGGAGGAGTCAAAAACTGTTTAAAATGTCTGTAGGCTTTAAAAATAATCATGATATATGGATGCGATGGCATGCTGTGCAGTTCGGTCTCTGCTCTTGGGGTGGTTGCGAAAGACACGTGCACATAGTTAGGCGTAGCAGTGTCTGAGCTTACTAGAAGTCTTGGTGTTCGAGACTCTAAGGTTGTTGTTTCATTGGATTAAAGTATTCATTGGGAAATGGGTTGGGATTAAGCAGCAAAAAACTGGTTTGTGCTGGTAAACAAAAGCTGAGATATGAGGTCCGCCATGCTTGTCCTGTGGCTCTAAATGCGTAACATAGAATGAGTGTGCTGAGATTTCCACATAACAGTCCAAAGCGCTTTTAACCACAGTTACTGGAGTCACAATTGTGTTTGTCTGGAGTGGTTTGATTTTCCCCCGATGAGTGGAAAGCTTTCACTGATGAGAGGGAAATCCTAGTTCAAGCAAGGTGTGTGTCTCCTCTTTGAAGCTAAAAATGTTCCCTTGTGAGGGTGGGAGCAGAGAGAGGAGGGGAGGTGATGTGATCCAGTCAAAATCAGTGGCAGAAATCAGTGTTAATTTCTGAAAGGACTCTCACTTCTAATTTCTTTTGTCTATTTAAGCCAGTGAAGAAAAAGAAGATAAAACGCGAGGTTAAGATTCTGGAGAATCTACGTGGTGGCACCAACATCATTAATCTGATTGACACTGTCAAGGATCCAGTGGTAGGTGCCTGTGTGTCGTGGTGTGTGTGGTGGGCTTGCCTCCCTGCCGGCTGCAGGCACTGCCCCATGACTTCTGCTCTCAGCTCGGGTTAGGTGCTGCCTGTGCCCGTGCCTTTGTGCCAGCCAGGAGCGAGCGGTGTCCAGCTCATTAGGGTCTCCTGAGGTGGGTTGGTTTGGATGAGCTCATGTTCCTCTCTATGTTCCCCAGATTCTTTTACACCCCTTCTGTGTCTTCTGTGAGTTTCCTATGGCTGATGGGGGAGAAGTTTTGTAGCCCTACAAATTTTCTGTACGAAAGCAGAGCCTTCCAGCTTCTGTCTGGCATCTGGAACACAAGTATCTGCCAGGGCAATTGGATATTAAGCACTTTTCATCCTTCTGGTTGCTGTCCTGCCCAGTGACCAGAGGTCATATCCTTTGTCTGCATTGCCACAATTACCCCATTCCCAGGAAGTTTTCTCTGACTAGCAGCTGGCTGAGGTCTGTGACCCCCAGCCTGCAGGCAGCCACGGAGAGGAACTGATGCTGCTGTAGCGTTGGGAGTCCTGGCTGACCTTCCCCCTGCGATGGGCTGCGAGGCCTTCGCCCCTCGTGACACCTTTTGCCTTGCCCAGTGCTGTCTCTGCTCCGTGGCACGGGGAGGAGCAGCGCCGGCCAAAATGCCGTGTTGGTGCTTGCTGCGTGGGGTATAAGTGGAGCTTGCCTCTGCCCGCTGCAGGAGCAGGGCTGCGTTTCTCTCGCTGTCCTGCTCCTGCCCCGCTCTCCGCAGTGAGGGTTGGGCAGGAAGCAAAAGCTTTCTCAGGTCTCTTGGAGCAAAGAAAGGTCAAGAGGGTGTTTTAAACCGTGACTCTTTCTCTCTTGCAGTCAAAGACCCCTGCTCTGGTGTTTGAGTACATCAATAACACAGATTTTAAGGTGAGTCTGCCTGAGTGTGGAGGGGGGAGGCTTCCCATTTCTGTTAAGAGTGCTGTGATCTTGGGTTGTCAGATACTCCTCGAGAGCTATGGGGGGAGTTTGGAGTTTTCACCTATGTCAGCTTCACTTTCCTTTCCCCATGTAAATCAGAAACCTGTAAATAGGCTTGAGATGAGAAGGAATAAAAAGTTTGTGTGCTGAATCTCCTCCCAACTTTGAGGAGTAAGTTCAACAGGTTAGATATTCTTACTCCCCTCTCAATTTAGTAATTACTGCTGTGCTATATATTCAGCCCAAGTTAATCCCTGTGCTGCGATGCTCTATTTACAGCAGTGCAGTTGATGGAGCAGGTGACACTGATTTGCGCTGGAATCCTTCAGACCTGGGGACTGTGGGGTGGCAGAGGCTGGAGGGTATATCTCCCGCTGCCGGTGGGCCTGGTAGCGGGGGACTGAGCAGTCTTGAATACATCTTAAGAGCTTTTCTGCTTGCCTGAGGCTGCAGCATATTCCCTGGCTCTTCTGATTTCTGGGGAGCTCCAAGTGGTATTACTCCTTCCCGAAATGGGGGTCCTTCTGTCTGAGTGCAGCTACAACGGCCTGTGCTACTGAAATGCTTCTGGCTGGCAGCAGCAAGCTGATCACAAAAGGGATATGTAATTAGCACCACACCTATTTTAATGGTATCTTTGCTTCCCCCATGTGAATCTTTACCCTAAGTCATTAAGTCAGTGGTGGAGAATTAATTGAGCAGTTGCCATTAGAAAGCCAGCAGTCATCCCCTCCTGCACTGTTCAGAGCTCTCTTTCGTTCCATGTTATGGGACGGTGCTTTTTTTCTTCCTGTCTGTGCCGGAGTGTTATGTAGGTACACATCTTGTAGGATGCAGCTTCAGCAGGTACACCAAACACCCAGAGAAGGACCCTGGGTTGGTGTTGGTGGAAAAGAGGCAGCTTGTCAGCTGGCCCACGGACCATCTCACCTGCAGCCCCGCACGCTGCGAGGCAGCACGCGTTGTTTCTGTCCCTCTGGGGTTGGTCTGGCGAGCTGAATCCTGCTGGGTGGGACCCTGTGCATAGCCAGAGCTGCAGCCATGCTGGCGGTGGTAGTCTTAGTGCTATTTAATCTCACGTAGAGACTTACTGCAGAAGGTAGAGTAATAGTAACTTGCAGCAGCGTCTGCCCTGACAGCTCTGGGTGGGGAGATGAGCGTTGCCTCCATCAAGTAAACAGCCACGAGAGAAGTGCTACGTGGTGACCTTTCAGGGCTAATTAAAGCAGGCTTGGTTTGTCTGGCCTTCGTTGACATCAGCTGGGCTGTTCCAGTGCCACATGTCTGTCCGGAACGTGCCTCTGTCCTGCTTCTGATGACCCAGGGACTCTTCATAAGGCTGATCCTGGAAGTTTTTAACTTTTTGTATTTAGAAATATTTATTTATTTATTTAATATATGGCTTGAGATAAAATAGGTTGCTAGGGCAGCAGCACACCTTGCTGAGGATCGCTTTGCGTGTCTCCTAGTCAAAATGTGATTACACCACTCTGTCGTGTCCGTAGAGGAAAAAATTATCATCTAAGATATCACCCAGTAACTGAAATATGTTTACGAAGTGGAGCGTTAAGTAGTAACTTGAGGCTGGTGGCCAATAGGGACTCTTAACTGAAAAATGCAGGGCTTGGAGAACATGGTCGGTCAGCCGTCCCAGCCACACTGAGAGCCATCACAGGCACTGTTGCAGCCAGTAAGGCAACGTTGGTCTGGCCACAGCAGAAGTAACAGTGCTCAGCTCTGGCTGTTGCATTAGAAACAACTGGATTAGTTTGCAGCAGATCATTTCTAGCCTCCTAGGAGAAAGCCTGGCTCCTCGAGGAAGTCCAGATTCATAGCTGTGCAAGTCCAAGACAGAAAGTATTGATGCTTTTGATGCTGATTGGTACAAGGCAGGAATAACTTGTCTTGGGAATGCAAGCGTGTCCCCCAGGGCATGCAGTATGGCTGTTCCTGTTCAGAGCTTATTTGTAACCTGAATTTCACTAGCTATGTATGGGGCGTGTGGGTTATTTGAGCTATGCTCCCATGAGCTCTGCTGCCTATTTGGGTAGGTTCTTGGGACCGCAGCTAACTGGCAGATTACAGAGCTGCTGCTACTCACAGGTGCCTGTGGATATCTTCTATACAGAGGCTCCCAAGCTGTCTCTTCCCTTGCTCTGAAGTGCCCTTGCCAAGCAGAAAGTACACAGAGTAGATGAGACCACTTGTGTTGGAGATCTTGGCTTGCCCTAAACCTCTGTACGTGAAGCAGCTGGAGAGCACCCAGTCACTGTCCGCTCTGCTCCACAGTCCTGATCTCCCTGGACAGCCAAATTCTGCTGGAGTTAAGTGCCACATGAGCTAATCCTGGTGACAGGGACTTGCCCTCTTTGTTTTGAGGTGACTGCTGCTGATCTGCCCACCTCTGCATTGACTTCTGGATTCAGCAGTACTGATGAGTACCATGCGTCTCGCTGGCAAATCACCTTCAGGGTGTGTGAGGGGGTTCCCGGGGCAGCTTGTGTACAGCAGGTAGCTGCTGACCGCTTTACAAGATTGCATTTTTCTCTGTCCTGTTGGCAATAGTTGCTCACAAGCTTGGATGTCTCCTCAGTTGTCTCCTTTCTGGCAGTTTCTTTCCTTCGACATTATTATTTTTTGCTTAGTGTTAATACTTTCACCCCTTTGCCCATTCAAGTGGCAGGATACTATTCATGGCCGTGCACCCATGAAAATAGCTGCTGGGTTTCCTCGGCTCTCTGTACATGGACAGAAGCTGCAGTTCTGTGGGGCCTAAGCCATGGCTGTGGACGATTCCAGATCAGAAGCACAAGCTTGTATTCCACACGGTTTGGCTATTTTTAAACAGGAGACTTAGGTGATACCTCCCTAGAGCTGATTACGTTTTCTTAAATTACCCGGCTGGGTCCCTTCTGAAAGTGACGGCTCTGTACTCGCAGGGATGATGAGTTGGAACGAGACTAAATGCATATTCTGCTGTGTGAGGACAGCAGCTTGTGTATGGGGCTAGTGTTTCTCTTCAGACCTGCTGTATTACTTGTCATCTGTGAGCACTCAAGCTACCCATAGTCATCCGCCTTAAATGATAGCTGCACCGCAGAGCCATGCAGTTGATCGAGTAACCATTAGTGAAATTAAATGTCTTTTGCTAATTGGTTTCAAACTAGAAATGAGATGCCTGTCCTTCAACCACCGTCAGCTGTCACATATTTTGTGTAGTCCATGAGCATACCTGGTACTGTGCCTTTCATTGCTCCAAAGAGGCAAATCCCTTGGGAAAGAAGGGGGCAGAGCCAGTTTTCGAGGAGCACTTCTGAGTTGGGTTTGCTCTTTCATTCCTAAAACACACTAGCAGGTTTGCAGCTGAAGAGGAGGAGATGGGCAAGAAAGGTGAGCGGTGAAAGGTTGCTTCAGGATGTTCAGCCTGTTGGAGTTGTGGAGACAGCAGGCTTTTGAGTCAAATTTTCCATTTCACCTGGACCTCGGTGAATTTTCAGGCCAAGTCGCTGTGAGGGAAGTGTGCGCGCGCGGGTTTTATCCTTGTACATCCAAGGTTAGTTTAAAAAACAGTTGTTGCCCTGCATAGGCAATGCAGAAGTATGAAAGATTCTCCTCCCTTGCATGGCTGCCGAGGCCGGGATGCTTTGGGAGCCATTTCTTTTTCTTTTGCTGCTGCCTGCTCTGGCCAAAGCAGTGTCTCTCTCCTCCGACAGCTCCTCGCAGCCACCCTGTTGCTGTGCAGATGCTGCTTCCTGCACGTAGCCAGCTGTGTTGCTCGCTCAAGGGAGAAGAATAAGCGTTTTAACTCCTGTCAGCCCCATGGAGAGGGGAAGCATGTCTCTGCCTCCTCGGGCACTAACGGGATTAGTTTATGATTGGTTACGTGATGCATGCCAAAATATCACTGAAAGCTGGAGAGGGGTAGAGGCTGCCTGTGGGTGAGTTTGGCCTTTCCTCGTGCTCTGTATGGAGACAGGAGACCAGCCCAGGTCTCCGAGGCCTTGTGCGATCCTGAGTGCTGGCAGTTAGCTAAGCAGGTGTTTGAGCTGGGTCTGAGTGATCCCCACAGTGATCTTTCTGATAGTTTTACTCCAAAGAGCCATCTGTAAGAGCAGAGCATGGGACATGTCTGTAAAGGAGGTGTCTGCTCTCCCCTGCTAGGCTGGGCAAAGGGGATTTGGAGCCCACTGTCAAAGCCTTCTTGGGACAGCTGCTCTGCAGGACCCACTTGCAGTGGAAACCTTGGCTCTGTCCTTCAAAGCCTTCTGCGTTCACCGGCTGCCTGCAGCGGGGCTGAGCACGCTCCTGCAGGGACTGTTCCCCGCAGCCAGCGGAGCCTGGGCGCTGCTAGCCACACTGTTGGCCTTGGCACAGCGAGAGGGTCAGAGGTGCTGGGTTTCACAGGCACCTCTTCTAGGGAAGCCTCTTGAAAGCTGGTTGCCCAACGGCTGCCTCTGCTGAAGTCTATGAGTCGGAGAAGTGGCAGCATCATGGGCCCGAGAAGAAAGGCATCGGTGACCTCCCTTCCATCCCCTCCCTGCTTACAGGCAGCGAGAGGCAGAGGAGCTAGGGAATGGAGAAAATGGGGTCTAGCCTTGTTCTGCCACTGCCTGTCCTGCCCTCCTCCTTCCCCAGGTGCATTGATGTTGCCAGGTGAAGTTGAACAGGGTGATGATTCCCAGAAAGACATGTTTTAAGCATCTCTGTCCCCCCCATAGTGTTTGTTACCTAAGCAAGCCATTTAAACAAACTCCTGGAAGGGCTCAGCTGTCCTCTGCTGGCCCTGGGTTGTGCATCAGAGCCATGCGCAACCAAGTCAGGACATCTATCCCTGCTGTAGGTTGTGGCTATGTCTTTTTTGCGTCCCTGCTCACTTGTCTGCTTCAGTTGGTTGCTCCGAAGTGTTAGGTTCATCCCAGCTCATGAGAATACAATGCTGCTTGTGTCCCAGAGGCTGTTAAAGCTCTGCGTGTTTAAGTGACACTTGTATGTTGTCAAATGATTTCCCAGAGCAGTATTGAGGGTGGTGGGGCTGTTTTAAGCTGGCCCTAAGTAAGGCAGGATCCTGAGGATCTCAGCATGGACCTGGAGGGGATCCGAGGCCAGAGCTGCTTTCTTGGAATGTGAATTGCAATCTCTTGCTCTGGGATTTTTCCTGAAGCTGCCAAGTGGTGCCCGTGGTGGGCAGCTGGCTCCAGTGCTGATGCAATCGGTGATTTGACCGAGCTGTGAGATGATCCTTGTTTGTTAGAAAGGGCAGAGGGGTCTGGTCCTGCTGCTGCCCTGTGAATGTCCTTCCTTGCCCTGCCCTGGCGTCTCACCTTGCTTCTCCCCGGACGAGAGCACAGCCCAACGGGGTCGGGCTGGCGCCGCTGCCAATGACAGATATAGAGCAGAAGGCAAATTTGGGGCCAGTTGTGACCTGGCATGGGAGTGACAGGATGATGAGTTCTCCAGTGACGGTGCTGGTGGCACGGTGCAGGTTAAAGTGCACCCTGGATCTTTGTCACTTCCGCATGAGCAGCCACAGAAGGACACAGAGGAGAGCAGGGTGGCGAACGTGTGCTGGCAACAAGCACTTCACTGCGACTCTGAGCGGTGCTCTCCTTGGCCCCACAAACACTTCTGTGCTGTTGAGTTGCATTAGCCTTTATCCTGGGATAGAGGGGAGCCTCCACGGCTCTGAGGCCGTCTGGACCCCTTGTGCTTCCCCACCCCATGCTCCTTTAGGTTAATGTTTTCCTCTCCCTGCCCCACCTTGAGCACTTGGAAGCCTTGCCCGTGTGTTCCCAGCCTGCCTGCTCTGAACGCTGTTCTCCATGATGTCCATGTCACCGTGATGACTTTGCATGTGAACACAGATCATCTGTGCCAACTCCAGCATGCTCTGAAGGGCTTCCTGTCTTCCCCTTGGACAGACAGCTTGCCTGTCTCCTGCTGGAAAGAAGATGTGACAGGTCTGAATGATCCCAGTAGCATTTCACAGGAGCTCTTGCATCCTTTTGGGATTTCCTAGCGTGTAGCCCTGGCAGGTCTGAGACCAGGACAGCCCTTGGGAGAGGCAGCATTCACAGGGGATCTGGAATGGGATCAGTGATTGGAGGCAAGGTGGGGTGCACGAAATGAAACTAATCCAAATCTGGAGTATTTATTTTTGTTTCTCTCTCCCCTCCCCCCTCCCCCCCCCAAATCTGTTTCAGCAACTGTACCAGATCCTGACAGACTTTGATATTCGGTTTTATATGTATGAGCTGCTGAAGGTGAGTGGCATTGCATATGGCAGTCTGGATGGGGAGACCAGGAATGAGAGAGGCAGTAGCGGGGCTCACGAGGCAATGCTACTAAGCAGTTACTTCTCTCATGTTCAGGGCAGAATCCATGTCTCATAACCCGGGAAGGGTTGGGAAGAGATCTGGTTACCTGGCTTGTTGCTGTGAGGTATTACAGCCAAACTGGGGACCTTTGGTCACCTTCAGAGAGTTTCTGATTCTCTGGGGTCTGTTCTTTCCCCGTGAAGCATTTGTGATTGTTAGTCGCCAGGTAGGGCTGTGCCTGGTCTCCCTGTGTCTCTAGCACCATTGGGCTGCTATGAGGAAAATCAGCTCCCTCCCAGCCAGACCCAGTACAAGCACGGAGAGGTGATTGCAGGGCTGGGGAACTGGGGACTCTTTAGCATGCTAGAGAGAGCAGAAGAGAGGGATTGCCAGCTCCGGGCTTTCTTCTGCTCCAGTATTCAAATGCAGCCCCAGAAGGTGACTTCTGCCCACTTGGTCTTAGACCCTGTGTCTCTGGGTTGGGGATGTAGGCACTTCAAGAACAAGCTGGCCAGCTTGGTGCCCTGTGGTCACAGAACCCCATGGATGTGGTCTTGGGGAACGAAGCTTCTGGTTATGCTGGCTGTTATATGTTGATATAACACTGGTATTTTCCTCTGAGACCTCCCAGCCAAAGCTTTCCCTGCCCCTCTGACGAAGAGTGCCCTAAATACCTCCCCTTAACTAGCCTCGCTTGCACCTCCCCATGGAAATGCTCACGGAGCCATATGGCAGATCTGTTGCGCTGCCTCTCTGGGGTCTCCGGCTGCAGGACAGGGGAGGCAGCAGGGCATTAGGGAGAGCTTACAGGTTTTGGCTGATCCCAGGGCTGTTCTGTGCTGACCTGCTGGAGCAGCAGCTTGGCTGTGTCGGGTCCTAGCAGGGCCTCGGGACTTCTGGGCTGACACTTTGCAGGTCCCCTGCCTCTGGAAATGAGTGGGACAGGCTAGGGAAAGCCCTTTGTGCTCCAGGACTTGCTGACTGCAGGAGACTTCCTGAAATAGATCTAGTGGGCTTGAGTGAGGCTTTCTTCTCTGCACCCCCAAGCTTGCTGCACCTATCTGCAAGGGAAAGGCCTTCCTACGGAAGGTTGGAGGCAGCCCGGGATTAGGGTGGGAGGGGTGATGAGGTTTAGAAGATCCAGCCTTGGGACAAGCAAGACAGTAGAGCAGCTTCATCCCTGGAAGCAGTTTGTCCAATCTGTTATAGATCTCCTGTACTGGAGATCCCAGGACCACCGTTTGCTGTGACTCCTGTTGGTTGTGAGGCCACGTGTCATTGCAGGGATGTTCCCTGAGGCCTTGCTGTGATGGAAGCTGTGGCCTCTTATGCTTCCTGCTGCGGCAGGGGCCCAAGGGCCGTGTTACTTCCCTGGCACTGATGTCTTGGATATTGAATGACTGGAGGCTGTACCCTCCTTCCGTGCTGCTGGAGATCTCAGAGCATCTGATAGATGTTGATGGATGGATCTCCCTCCCCCTTGGAGATGAGAAAACAACATTCTCACCCCCTTGCTCAAGGGAACAGCTGCAGGGGGGGGGCGAGTGGTGCAAGGTCAGGGAGCTGGAGGGCTTATGTGTGCTCCTGCCTTCAAGCTTTAAGCAGCATCGCCCTCCCTCGTGCTATCATTTGCCTTTTGTAAGTGCAGGTTTGGCTTAAATGAGCAGGGCAGGGGTGACTTTCTAGCATGTGTTTTGGGACACAGGTCGAAAGCTGCACTGGAAGGCCATAAAACTGTATGCATGTAAGAATCATCCCCTTCTGGGGAAGAGAGCGTGACCTAGGAAGCACAGGGCTACCCAGGTTGGAGCATTGGGCTTGCCACCAGGTGGGACGCCTCTCTGCATCACGTTCTTCAAAGACCGTGCAAGGAACATGGTTCCAGGACCTGTGGCTGCAGCAGCACACGAGATCAATACAGTCTCGTTGCCAGCTTGTCACTTCATCACGTGCAGCGTAAGAGCTGAAAATGCCAGTTTCTTGTGCCAGGGTTGCAGCACTTCCTTGTGAACGGGGCACTCTTGCTCCTGGCCAGGAACTGTCTGTTATATTGTTAATGCTGTGCCCGTGGTTATGGACATGTCTAATGTATGTGCGTGTGTCTGCCAGGCCCTGGATTACTGTCACAGCATGGGGATCATGCACAGGGACGTCAAACCGCACAACGTCATGATAGACCACCAACAGAAAAAGGTACTGTGGCACCAGGGCTTAGAAGCAGGGTTTTTCCAGGGAAACTTGAAACTCCGCTGCCTCTGTACCCATAGCCTGGGCAGCTGTACTTACCCCTTTAACCTTTCTTTACCGGCTCCCCTCTGCTTGTGCCTGCGTCAGGAGATGGCCAGAGTCCCACTGGGGAGCACTGCAGTGGGAGTCCATGGCTTGGAGGTCGCTCTTCCCCCCCCAGCCGACCACGCTGGGTTTCTTTGCTGCGAGGAGCAGGTCTGGGCTGTTAATCTCCACATGGGGAGGTGTGGCAGTAGGGTGCAGAGGCCCTGGGCAGAAGAAGGGTGGCCTTGTCTGAAATACACGTGGCTGTTTTTACCTAGGGAACGTAAGCTCCTCCTGTAGTACAGCCTGCTTGTCCCACAGTGGCTTTCTCACTTCTAGGGTGTGCTAGTTAGATCACAGGAAACGTCTGTACCCAGCTTGCTACCGTGGAAATGGGCAGCACAGGGAGTTTCCCCACCCCGTCATGGCACTTGTACCTCATCGGGTGCTGTGTGTATCTGTCTCTCCAGGGACCTGGGATTTGCAGCAACGAATTAGTTGCTGGTCCGCAGGTCCCTCCCTGTCAATCAGCGATGGCTGTACAGGCAAGGCAATGTTTATGAGGAGGGGGAAATCTCTTACTAGACCCGCTGTCCTTCAGTAACATGGCAGGTCATCCATCCCTGCGGCTGCGGAGGAGATGGTCTGCCTTGCAGGATGTGGTGGGCCCCCCTCCTACCTCGTTGCCTGCCCTCAGCCCCCAGTTAAAATCAACGCTGCCTTCGGCCCAGCCCGTCTAAACAGCGGGATAAGACAGCTGGCTTTTGCCTGTTCCCTAGTACGCAGTGACCTGTCCGCTGTGGCTGGTGGTGCTGGTAAGGAGCCAGTTGCCCAGCAGTAACAGCGTGCTTGGACTCAGGAGGCAGAGGAGCTCTCTAAGCTGGGCTTTGCCCCACCAGCTGGTGATAGGGGGAAGGGAAGAGCCTGACCAGAGCACTGCTGAGAGCATCTCCTGTCCTCAGAGCGCCTCCCTGCATCCCGGGCTCCACGCTTGCATCACAGGATTGAGAGGTTTGGCCAACGTGGCTTCACCTAACCGGCTCATACTGAGGCTCCTGACTCTGTGTCTCTTTATCGCATGTTCAGCTGCGGCTCATAGACTGGGGTCTGGCCGAATTCTACCATCCAGCTCAGGAATACAATGTCCGTGTGGCCTCTAGGTACTTCAAAGGACCAGAGCTCCTTGTGGACTACCAAGTAAGAGTCTGCCTCCTCCTTGCTAGCCAGTGATACCACTTGTGGTTGCACTTTGGCCACCTTTGGGTTGTCTGGTTTTGCCTGCCAGGGCATTGCCTGGGTTGGAAGGAGGCTGGCTGTGAAGTGAAAAGGCTGAGGTTGTCTGTGCGGTTGGGGAACCGGGCCGTGGTGAGCGCGCCTTTTCTGACAGCTTCTCCTTTTTCCTCTCAGATGTATGACTACAGCTTAGACATGTGGAGTTTAGGCTGTATGCTGGCAAGCATGATCTTCCGAAAGGAGCCCTTCTTCCACGGCCAGGACAATTATGACCAAGTAAAGACTTTGCTACCTGGCTTATTTCATGAGACGTTTGTCACCACCTCACCTCCGTGTCTATAGTGGGGAGGTTCTGGGGATCGGACCACCAGGCTGGGAGGATGTTGCTACATGCTTAGTTAAGCCATCTGGGATTATGCTTCATTTGCCTTGTGTAGGAGACTTGTTTTCTGCACATATTGCAAAAACAAGTTTCGAGGGAGATATTCCTTCCATCTGGGATGTTTCCAGAAGGAGAGCTCTTAGATTTGGGCAGCTCTGCCTCTGCAAAAGAGTGGTGGCCTGCCTTTCTCCCTCTCAACATGCCTTTTGTTCCAGCTGGTTCGCATCGCAAAGGTCCTGGGCACAGAAGAGCTGTATGGGTATCTCAAGAAGTACCACATAGAACTGGACCCGCACTTCAATGATATCCTGGGCCAGTAAGTGGAGAAGTGAAATGCTGCCTTTTTTCCTTGTAACACAGAGAGGGAGATAAACTGATGTCCATCCCCTTGAAGGCCTCTCAGCAAAGGCCTGCTTTGATCTTCTGGGTCACAATGCTGCTTGCAGGCCTCCCATCTGGCTGCTCACGTCATCTCAGGAGGTCACTGAAATGCAGGCTCTTTCCTTTTGCCTCTCCCATGATCCACGAGCCATGACCTGTTTCTTCCTTCTGCTCATTGACATCCTAGAAGTGGAGATGTAGACCCTGGAGTTGAGTGTGGGCTGAGGGGCTCAAAATCTCCCAGTTGAGATTTCTGAAAAGGACAAGAGGTGGATGGGATAGCAAGGACAGCTTCTGTGAGGCTGGCTGGCAAGCCAGAGCACTTCTGGTCCCAAGGGTGTCACCCTGCCTGCTGCATGCTGTTCTCTAGTCCCTGTAGACAGAAGGGAATGTGCAATATTGTGCCTTTCCCAGGCGTAGGACATCCTCACAATTGTGTACCTAAAGAAGAGGGTTTTCCCCCTTCGGCAAGTGCTTGCTGAGCAGTAGCTTGTGCAAGGAAGAGCTGTAGGCAGTGTCCGTCACAGCCATCAGAAGTGGATAGTGGGAGGTGACTCCCCCGGGACCTCTGGGTACTGCTGTGCTGGTCAGAGCTGGGCAGTGACAGCTCGTCCCTTTGCAGGCATTCCCGGAAACGCTGGGAGAACTTCATCCACAGTGAGAACAGACACCTGGTCAGTCCCGAAGTCCTAGACCTCCTGGACAAGCTCCTGCGATATGACCATCAACAGAGGCTGACCGCCAAGGAGGCGATGGAGCACCCCTATTTCTGTGAGTCTGTGGAGAAGCTGGGGTCAGCTGGGACGGAGAGGGGTCTTGGGTCGTGGGGGCAAATTTCAGCTCCCTGCTCTGCAAAAGCCTTCGTGGCTCTGTGGGTTTTGAGGGCAGTTTCTCTGGAAGGGTTTGCCAGGGTGGAGCTTCCGCTTTATTAAATGCTGTTTCCCCTTCCTGCCTGGTCTGTGTCTCCTGCAGATCCAGTGGTGAAGGAGCAGTCCCAGCCCAGCTCAGAAAATGCTGTGCTCTCCAGTGGCCTGACAACAGCGCGATGAAGACTGGAAAACGACGGGTAATTCAAGATGTTTACAAATAAAAGCAAAACCTTCGGTCACACAGTGAAGGGAAAAGAACCAAGGACCCCCCCCTCCTTCCCCTCCCCTTTATACTCGGCAGAAATCTAACCTTGGGGGGGGTCATAAACCTCAGTTCCTCTCTGGTGGTTGTGGTTAATGTAACTCTAACCCTGTGGTACCAAAGCCCTGGGCAAATGGTCTTGCAAGAGCTAAACATGTAGTGATATCCCCAGGGCTCAACACAACTGATTCTGGTTCACATCTCTATGGATCCTTCTCTTCCTTCTCAGTCCAGCCTTCCCCACCACGCTGGTGGGGACAAATTGGTCGTTCCACCATCAGCCCTTAGCATGCCTCTTTCTAAACATGCCTTTCTGACTTGTAGACTCTGGATGAACCAAATTCAGGCTGGGGGTCAGCAGGTGCAACTCTGTTTTGAGGTCCAAGTCCTACTGCTCACTCTGGGCTTGAATTTGGCCCTTGAATTCCAGTTTCAATTGCGAATGCCGGGGCGGTTGGGGGGAGGGGGGAGGTTCAACAAAAAACAGCCCACAAACCCAGCAGCATCTCAGGATTGGTTTGGAGCATTAAAACGAAGGCACTGATCCGAGTTGCTGGGGAGAGGTGAGATTCCCCCCTCCAGGTGTGTTTGACAAAGGCTCGCTCTGAGAAGAAACTCAATAGACCTGCTTTGGAAACTTGTGAATGTGAGGGCTGCTCTTGTGGCAGGAGAGGGGAGCGACTATCCAGACTTTCCCACTGAGCTCAGGAAAGTCGGTGTTGCAAGACTTCTTGTGATAGGTGTGCAACCACGTACCTCATGACGTGGCTCCCATGAGAATTCGTGCCAGACGCAGACTTGTGCCAGAGCACAGCTCTGGAGCGGTTCGATCCAGCACCGCAGGATGGAGGGGTGGAGAGGAGGCCAGGGAGGAGAGCACAGGGAGGGGGAAGGATCAGCAAACAGCGGCGTGGTCTGTCGGGGAGGGGGGCTGTGCAGCTACTGATCCAGGACTTGGGATCCCACGTAGTGTTTTAACAAAGAAGTCAGCCGTTTGTTGAATTCTGGGGTGCCGATCCTGTTGTGGGGGGTGGGGGGTTCGTCTTGCGGGTTCTTTCATCAGATCCCTCGATGGCTTTATAGCCCCACAATTCACAGTTGCCTCCTCTACTTGTTCTGTGTGTAACTTCATCAAGTGGTTCTGGTGACACTCAAACCTAGAAGCTGGAGATAGTGTTTTCCCACCAGCACCTAAACACAGAATTTCCTTCTGCGGCATTGTCGAAATAGTTAATTTTTTACAAGGTTGCAATGTTTCTATTTGAAACATCTGTTTACATTCCATATTCCAATAAAGTTCTATTGGCATCGATAGCAGGTCAATCCATTTGTATAATTCACTGAAACCAATAAATATCTATACGTCTGAACGTCTGCCGTCTCAAATCTATGGGATAGCCAGAAAGTGAGAGCTGAAGGTATTGCCTCCTCGAGGAGGCCAGGTTGGCTCTTCCGGCCCCTCTTGTCTGAGTATTTTGGGATCTCTTAGTCTTTGGTTGCAGTTCTTCATGCTGTCAGCCCTGAGAGTTTCACAGTGGCCGATTGTCTCCGCTTCCACGGGGCCACAGAGGAGGTGCGAGGTTTTGGGTACAGTGCGGGAGTCGGCCGCTGTGGTACGTTGGACTCAAACAGCCAGTGCCCGCGGTACCGGTCTCAGTCTGTCTGTTACACGGCTGGTCAGAGGAGAAGTCACCGATGCATGGCTGGAAGTTGGGGGTTCTCCACGTGTGTACCCCCATGCTTGTCTCCTCTCGGCCTGAGTGGATGGCTTTTTCTAAAGATGTGCTGAGCAGGCTCTTTTTTCCTCCCACCCTGGGATGTGACCGGTGCGTCAGCTCAGTTTTCGGTGTCCGGGCTGAGGAGCCGTCTGTGGTGTTGCTGCCATGCCACAGGGCCCTCGCTAACATTAACTCTCTTGCAGATGCTGCTGAAGGCTTTGAGGAGTGTTTCCAGCCCTTTGTCCTTCCATCTGCCCGACCTACAGGCTGCCTGGCCTGAGAGGCGTGGGGGTCTCTTGTGCTCTTAAGCTGTGCTAATACCAGCAGGGTTGGTTTGGGGTTTTAACATCAATTTCTGAACTGATTTTAAACGTGTATTGAATTGCTCCATTGAGAAGAGGCAGGAGTGGATGTTTCTCATGGCCTGTCCAAGTTGCTATGGGGGAAACTTGCCTGTTTTCCAGCTCTTGTGTGTTGGCATTCCCAGCTTCTGGAGAGCCAAGGCAGAAGAGGCGGGGGGGAGAAGAACAGGTTCAGTGCGGGAATTTTGATAGGTGAAAAAGGTTGATCGTTGTATATGAGTGCTTGACAGTCTCCAAACCTGATGGTGGAGTTTGAGTGGTGCTTCGGGAAGTATCAGTTCTGTAAACCTGAGTCAGAAATTCCTTCCTGGTACCCTCAAGCAGAGGAAGAGATGCTCTTCCCAGCCGGTGAAATGGGTAAATGGCTTTCCCTGGTTGCAGTAACCAGAGAGGCTGGAACAACCTGCCCTGTATCTCCCCACATCCCTACCCCAGCTCTAGGGTAGGATGAGCTGTGACAGATTCATCCCGGAGGGAAACATGGCAGCTGAGTAAGCGTAGCCTGGGAGCGAGGAGGGTGTGGAGTCTCCTGATCCCAGGGCGGTGTGGACACTTGGCTGCAGCTCGGTCCAGTTCCTCTCTGCACCCATCGGCCCCTCCAGCAGTCGGAGCAGGAAACCCTGCTCTCCTCTGGACCTTAGCAAAGCGTCGTCCTGCCTGTAGGGACAGCCGGGAGCTGGAGAAGACAGTGTCTTGTCCTTAGGAAGGAAGGAGACTGGGGAACGTGCATCTTCATATGCTTTCTCCTGGAGAAAGTTGGGAGAGTCCTGGTGCACGTCCTGGCCTTTTCAGCTAGCCTGGTCCCAGCTTTCTAGCAGAGGTAGAGCGCAGGTTTGGCTGAGTGCCTTGTGAGAGGAAAGGCTCAAAACCGGAATCGTGGCAGCCGTTGAGGGATGCAGTAGGAGAGGGATGTGGTAAGCAATGTCCCCAGCTTGTCTGTGCCTGTTGGAAGTGTGCCGTGGCATGACAGGAGCCTTTAGCAGGACTAGAGGCGATGTTTGCGGCAGTGGAGGGAGACTTAACACAGGAGGTTGGGGAGAAAAAAGTCCTAACTTATGTCTGGCTGCCTGTGAAAGTGCTGCTTTGCTGGACTGCGTCTCTCCCTTGCCTTGCTCAGCCCTGCCTTCCCCTTCCAAAGCAGGCTGAGGATCCCCCGCTGTCCCCACATCCAGAGGGGCATGGAGGGTGCGGCCGGGCCTGGCTGGGAGTGGGGTGGCAGGACGTGGGGCAGCGTGCCCCGCCATCTCCTCGTCACCTGGGGCCGCAGGAGCTCTTGTGTCAAGCTGGCAGTGCCCTGTGACGCTCACTTCCCTCCTCCCGTCTCTCCTCAGGTCCGATGCTGTTGCTCCCAATTTTCCATAAGCAGAATGAGAACCAAATCAAACGTCCTATCGGCGCGTGTAGAGTGACGGCGGGCAGACTGTGCGGCGCGGGCAGGGCTGAGAGCGGGTCAGCACGCCTGGCTGGATGGCACTCGCCTCTTTATGACCGCAGCCCTTCCCTCCGAGTGTTAAAGGTTCTTCTGCCTTTGGTTCCTTGTTGAGCTCTTCCTGACCCAGAAAGCATGGAAACGTGAAGGGTGTGCAAAGCAGTTGTTGGTTAGTTGTTCCTTCCTCCGTTCTGGCTGTTCCCCCCAACCTCTGATGGACCACTGTTAGCCAGCTTGCGCCTGTCTCTGCCAGGGCACGGGGGTGGCAGGGGGTGTACTATCACGGTGGACAGTTCTATATTATAATTAAAAGAATTCTATATTGTTGAATAAAAGTTTTAAAAGAAGCATACGAGGAGGAGTATTCAGTGGGGAGGGAGCTGTGGGACAGGACCGGCCACACTGGAGAATGCTGGCAGCGTGAGCCGTTCCCCGTGCCGTGCTAGGACAGGCTGGGCGAGGAGAGCAGGAGGAACTAGTTGTACAAAATCACCGCAGGCAGAGGCAAAGGAGCCACTTGCCACCTTTGGGGGTGTCCCTCCTTAGGCCCCCACACTCTTCTGGAGGTGCCTGCCTGGGTGGTGGCCTGAGTGCTAATGCTGGTACCTGCTTTTCCCAGCCTGTGGAGCTTGGGCATGGCTCTGTCTCTGCACCCCAGGAGCTCCCATGTCTTCCTCTTTCTTGGACTGAGACTCTCCTCCTCCCCAGCACCATCACTGCAAAGCCCTGACGTGGTGCTTCACCGGCAGCTCTCAGGAGAGCCTGGCTGCAATGCTGGTGGTTGTCCAAGCTGTGCTCTGGTCTTAGATGTTAACGGACCACTTGAAACTCTGGTCTAAAAACCTCCAGCTGGACTCTGTACAACTGTACACGGTCATTTCTCTTCCGTTGTCCTATTCCTTCGCTGCCCATGTGTTTTTCCCTACGCAGTTTTCCCCTATACTGAAGCTGCCCAGGCTGAGGGTACCTCTGAGACAAGGCTCTTGACTGGGAAAGATAGCCCTGTTGTCGGTTCCCAGGGAGAGGAGCTCGGGTAAGGCGAGCTATGGGCTCCTGCCGGCGCAGAACCACACGGTGCTGCTCTCACCCAGCCCTGGGCAGCGGCCAAAGTGGAAATGGCAGGCGTGAGTCCTCGCACAAAGCCTGAAATTTGCCAACACCGTCCTCGTGCGTCGCATGTGGAGATGTGCCGCTGCGGGGCCAGATGTGGACATGTACATCAGGTAAGTTCAAGTTACTGGTGCTGTAAGGCAGGGCTTGGTCCCTTGCCGAGGCACGGTGTAACGATAGCCTTGTTGTATTCAGGATCTCTGTGCTGATCTCTGGCGCCTAAATTCAGCAAGACTCTTTTTTGGCTGGTGTAGATCTGGCCAGTGGTGAGAGCCTGTCCCTGCAGGGAAGAGCCCGTGGCAGAGTCCACCTGAGGTCCACACATGCTGGGCAGAAGCAGCGCTGCGAGCATACGCCGAACTGAGGTCCCTGCAGCATGGTGGCACATCCAAGTGCTGTTGCTGCTTCATCCATCCTTCTCCTGACGCTGTTGGGTCATGCCCCCAGTTCGCGCCTGCTGCAGCCCAGGTCCTCTCCAAGTCAACAGCTTGTCTCTAAAGGATGCTCTCAATGATTCTTTATAACTGTTGCTTGTCAGAAATAAACTCTTCTTTGCCTGCCCATTTTTTGTCTCCAGTTTGTCCAGAGTCAGAAAGGTTTTGTTCATTCTCGTCCCTTGCTCCACCGTGACATCCATTGCAGGATGGTCCCACCAAGGCAGTGCGTCCTGCTTCCTCGACTTTCGCTGCCAAAGAGCTCCAGCACACGCTGGCGCTGTCTCCTTCTGCACCCACTGGTGTTTACACCCCTGTTCTCTTCTGATCCCTTGCTCAGCAGCAGCCCCGCTTCCTCCTCCTCCTCCTCCTGCACTGCTCGGAGTTCAGCCAGCATGAGGTCCAAAGCCTTCGTCCAGGTTCCCTCAGCACCCAAAGCCACTTTTGCACCTTGCCTCCCCTTGCATGTGGTGGCTAGGGATCTCCTGCCCAATTCCCTTTTTGCTTTCCTCATTACAGCTGCCCTTCATCCAGTCCTGCTCCCATAGGAAAATCCAGGCTGGGAGAGATGGCTGGAGTCGTCTGGACAAATCCCAGGACCTCACACTCCTTGCAGAAGTCATTGCTTTGTTCTCGTTTTTGCTATGCAGTGAAGGCTTTTAGCTCACAAAGGTACTGACTGAATCCGGTTCTGGTTTTACTGGTCCAAGCACTGTCCTTTCAGCTGGCCCACTGGGCCACGCGGCCAGCCCTAGGCATCTGCTCTCCAGCGATGGCTTAGGCCGAGAGGGCGACGGTCCAGGTTAGGATTTCCCAGGCCGTGAACCTGGACTGTGTGCTCCAAGGCAAGCACAGACTTGGTGATACTGGAGAGAGCTGCTACATTTTGCTCTAGTAACTGCACCCAGCAATGTGAAACTTCAGAGGAGCAACGTTTCAGGAGCTTCCTGAAGATCTCATTCCTCTGAAGGCATCGGATTGCTGGGAAGTCTGAAGGGCAGGAAATGCTTCAGTGGACAGTTATTTCTGGAGCAGGCAACCTCTGCTCACTTCTTGGACTGGATTATTCTCTTAGGATGGGCCTTTTCCTCCACTTGCTCCCCAAAATCCAATCCCTCTACACTCTGGGAATTGGGAACAGGGCTGATGTAACATGCTGACGTCTTCCTAGCGATCTTCCAGGTGGATGACATCCGTGTGTGAGTCTCATTGAAATACATCTCCCAGAGGCCTCTTTCCGAATGCCAGCCTCGACTATTAATACGTGTTAACGTCTCATTAGGCTTCTCTGTTTCTGCCCTCTCCTTTGGCCCGCAAACGCCTGGGGAAGGAGAAGAGGCAACGGGTATTATTTTTCGTGAAAATTCATTGAGAAATAGGGACAATTTGAAACCACAACATATTTCCACGTACATCACTTGCAGCAAAACATGACATTAAAACGGTAAGTGGAGAGCGTGTGAATGAGCAGGCTGTTCAGGAATGGCAGCTGGATATTTGTCCCAGTTGTCTCTTACCATCTGATTAAGGGAACAAGTTATTTAATCGTGCCATATAAAGTGTACTCTAACCCACTGACTAAATATAGCCGGTCATTTCTAAGTAATGCCTTGCTTTTTGTGCGCTCCACTTGTTTGTGCGAGGAGTTGTAAACGAAGGAGAAAGTGCTGCTAACCCGGGTGCTGCGAGGGACTGCGCGTTTGGGGCAGTCGGAGCGTTTGTAGCCCAAGGGAGAGACAAGCACAATTAGCAGACGACATTGTGGTTGTCAGCGGGATTTGGATGGGGCGTTAGTTAACAACAAGAGCTACACAGGGGCCTGGAGTTAAACTGCAGGACCATAAAGCTGATGCAGGATGGTAATTTTTACGCTCTTTAGTGTCTGTACATTGAAAATAGATGCTACGGGTGTTATTACAGCAGGAAGAAATGTAATCTATTTCAGTTTAAAAATGTAATTTCTAGCCCAAGCTGTTCCTGTTAAGCCTCTTCAGCTGTGCAAGGCCCCGTCTATACTTGAAAGCATTTTCACACCAGTAAAGCTGTACATCAGCCCCCCTTATATCGTCAAGGTACTGCATCTTATCCCAGCTCACAAAAAGAAAAAAAAAAGCACGTTTCTTTGCAGTCACACAGTAAGAGACAACGGTTGTTGCTGGCACAGTTATCTCAGAGCACGAAGATGAACAAACTCCAACAGATAAAGCTTTCTACTGGAGGCTAGGCCAGAGCTGAAAGCAGTAACAATTTAAAAGGAGTAAGTAAACAGCGTGAAAATTTAGGGTTGTACAGTGTACACTGCCGCTTCTTGCTCGTGCTCAGAGAAGGGCTGCTTCTGAAGATGAACTGGGTTTGGCTCGTGTCCCTGTGCCACAGAGATTTCCTGGGCAAATAAATAGTCCCTTGCCCGCCGGGCAGCAGACGCAGCAGGGACAGGGCTCTGCCCACCCGTGTGCTCGTGTGCAAGGAGTTCTGTGACTCCTGATTGCAGAGGGTTTCACCGACCGGTATCGGCAAAGGGCAGAGGCACCGTTTTGGCATGAGCGGTGGCAGCTGGTGGAGGGCAGGGAGGGAGAGTGTGTGCAGCCGCGTCACATCGCCTGTTTCTCAGATGGGAGGCTGCTTTGGTTTCTTGCCTTTGGGAGAGTTTTTTTTCCAGAGGTTCACTCCTCGGGCACCTTTATTTGCTTGGGCAAATACATTCGGTGCTTGGGTTTTGGTACTGCACGCACTGAGCTGGGTGCCCCCCCAGACGTCGGCGGGGGCTGGATCTGACGCAGCCCTCGCTGACCCCAGGCAGCGTCTGCCCCCCTCCCAGCAGCGCGCACTGCAGTCCCTCGGTGGCTGTGCGGTATTCCTGGGCCCGGGGGCTGGTGCTTGTCCGGGAGGGCAAAGACGCCGCTTTTCTACTAATCCAAAAATCCAGATCTCCACGTGGGCACAGATCAGCACCTTCCTGCTCAAACAAGCCAGGCGGCTGGAGCTGCTGCCCCTCTCCGCTCAGAGGAGACCCTCGCACAGTGCTGGCATCCTTGCCTGGCTTAGAGCATCAAGTAGAAGCTGGAGGTATTGCACTGACGGTGCTGCCGTGTCTGAGAGCTTTCCTGCCCCTTCCTCCTGCTCGTCTGCCTCGTGACGGCTGTCTCCGGTGTCAGCGAGTGCAGAATCCGTCCCGTTTGCACATGGAGATGGAGCAGTTCTGGCCTGAAATGCTGTCTGAGGAAATGCCACCATCACAGCAAGCACGACGCAGCACTGGGACAACCTCCCGCACCGGCCGATGCACAGGAGGCTCCTCTGGAAAGCACGGGTTTCCAGACGTCCCAGCGGTTTCTGACCGAACGAGGCAGCAGCCTCTGGCACCAGTGCATCCCTGTTAGTGCCGCATCGGCGCGCGCAGCAGAAACGGAGAGCTCTGAGCACGTGGCTGCAGCCAGCTCCAGCCCGGGTGGCATCAGAGGGCTGGGAAATGGTGTGGCAGAAAGTGGGACGTGCCTACTGGCATTGTGTGACCGAAACATCCTTCCCTTCCATTCCCATCAAAGGTGTTTGCCTTTCCCTTGGCCACAGAGGTACGGGAAAGGGCCTGGCCGTGGCTTGGAAGACCTGAGTCAGGAAACGGCTTGGGAGTGACAGGAGCTGCTTTCTGGTACTCGCACGTTGTGGTAGCGCTCCCCAAGAAGGCAGGTCCGCAGACACAGGGCTAAGCTGTGAGCATCGATCACTCGTGTTTTAACGGAGCCGCTGGCATTAATAATCACGCGGGATTTCCAACGGGTGTGCGTACCTGCTGATGCGCACAGGCTGCTCCGAGCAGCACCAGGACTGGGATGGATGGAGGGATGTCACCTGCTGGGGCAAGTGAAGCTTGGGAACTTGGGAGCAAGGCTGGGACTAAAGGAAGCAGCAAAGCGCAGCAAACACAGTCCGGACACTCCGGTCCTGTAAAACCAGCACAGAGAGAAACGGAGGCCCGTAGGAGAAAACAGCAGAGCCCAAACTGAGAAACACTCCCTGAGCAAAGTGCGTCATTGGAAAGAGAAACCCAAAGCGTTGCCTTTTGTCCGATGGTTGTGAATCGCAGGGGGAGAATAGGGACGTTTTAAAAACGTACCCACCTAAGTCCCAAGCGTTCAATAGATGTAGTACCAGCCATTTCATTCGCTACAGTGTCACGGGTGTGCGCCTTGGATGGTCTCGGCTTCAGTAACACACTTTGCTGAGTCAATGAGGAAAGGGGACGGAGTCGGTGCTCATGCGACTCCTGCCCGGTGAGACCTCCGGGACGGGTGGGAGCCCCGGCGCTCGGTAGCAGAGCACCGGGCCCTGCCCAAGCCGGGCTTTCACCGCGCTGAGGATTTCCCTGCCGGCCGGGGTCTATTCAGGACGGTGTCCAGCGCTGCGGCCCCCTGCCCCACAGCCCGCGCCACCGGGACACCGTGCATTCGCCCTTCTGGGCTGGGAGAGCAGCCTGAGAGAGGCCGGCCCTGACACGGCTCCGCGCCCGGGCACCAGGCCCACCGGCGGGCGGGAAACCCCAAAGCCCGGCGCCTGCGGCCCGGCGCTTCGGCAACCAGCACCGACGCCGGCTCCGGGAGGCAGAGCCGGGGCGGGTGGGCCGGCGGGCAACGGGGCGCGCCCCCAGCTCTCGGCAGGGCCGTGCCCGCCGCCGCTCAACGCCGGTGGCCAGGCCGGTACCGACCAGCCGGTGCCCGCCCGGGGCCGCCCGCGGACCTCCCCGCGGGGCTGCACCGCCCTGATCGGGGCAGGGCCCTGCCCGGGCCGCCGTCCCGCGTCCTCCGCCTCCCGCCGGCCCTGCCCATCCCGGTTGCCACGGCAGCGCGCGCTCCCACAACAGCCCGTCCCTCAGCGGCGGCCGGAAGTAGATCCGACGGCAGCCGCGAAGCGCGGAAAGTAGTTCCCTGGTGACGGGGGCTCCGCGACCCGGAAGCGCGGGGCTGTGGCGCGGAGGGATCCGCGGGAACCGCCGTGTCCTTGCGCAGAGCGGCGGCCCCGGCCCCGGCGGCGGGAGAGCAGCGCCCGGGCCGGCCCGGCCCGCCGCGGCCCCGGCATGTTCAAGAACACGTTCCAGAGCGGGTTCCTCTCGGTGCTGTACAGCATCGGCAGCAAGCCGCTCCAGATCTGGGACAAGAAGGTGAGGCGGAGCCGGGGGAGCGGCGGGGCCCGGGGGAGTAGCGCGGCCGCTCGCCTCAGCCTCCCGGCGTGGCGGGACGAGGGGCCACGGCCCACCGGGAAGCAGTCAGTGGGGCCCGGGCACCCGTGGGGCCGCTCTCGGCAGGCCGCCCGGGTCTGAGCCGCCCGTGCCAGGTTACCGGGACCCCCCCGGGTTTGGGGTTTTTTTTTGGAGAGGAATGTGTCATTATAAAAGTATCTTTTTTCTGCCTTTGCTGAGCAGAAGAGCCCCGCCAGGGGAGTGGGCCAGCCCGGTGTCAGGAGATGCAGCACTGCAAGAGACTACCAAAAAAAAGCCAAACGCTGGAAATAGGCAGCAGAAAACAAACCGGCCCTTCGCCACATAGGGCGGCTTCCCCGCCGTAGCTGGATGTAACTGAGATGAGGGTCTTCTCTCGTACGTGACCCATTTTTTAAACAGGCTTGCTAAAGATATTTAAAAGTAGGCTGTGTGGCGGCTTTTAGGGTGTACAAGAAGTCATGAATGTTTCATCTGTTTGTTTTTCCTTCCTGTCTGCCTAGAGTGGTTCTGTTGAGGGTCCCCTGCCTTCTCCTGGGTATCTCGCATCAGGGAGCCCTTCTCAGGAAGTTTGGAGGTGTTGAGACCTGCTGCTTCCTCCCCTTCACAAACCACCCGTGGTTGTGTTGCTACCTCAAAGTGATTCTGCAAAACGCTTGTTATACTCTCTGAGAGCAGGCTTCCCTCTCTGAGGTTACGATGTGTATTCAGTTACTTGTGCGTGAACCTAACCTGAATTTCTTGTGGTTTCAGCAGGAATGAAAGCCTTCAAGGCAGTTCAGCCGACAGCGGTGGTGTTTGACCTCAGTGGGCTCGTGTGAGCATTTACAAGTCATAGGATGGGGGACAGGCAGTGCAGACCCATCCCGTTGCCCATCAACGGGGTACCCATGCAGCTCTGCGAAGAACTGGGTTGCCTGGCATAGCCTGGCTGTGTGCGTGTGCCTGCATTAGGGCTTTTGCACAAATATTTGTGACTTTAAAAAAGGATTGGCAGCTTATTTGGATGGTGAGAGGACCGGACATGTTAAAGACTCTTAGACAAAGGAATGTAGCGTGCCTCCGGACTGGATAAAGCCATGAGCAGTCTGGGCTGACCCTGTTTGGAGGTGGAGGTTGGACTGGAGACCCCCTGAGGTACATTCCAACATGAATTGTCTTGTGCAGGGTGATACCATTGCGATCGTGCAGCTCGTGGGGTGGCCAGCAGGAACTCTGCTTGCAGGGTGGGTGTAAGCAGCGGTCTGTTCGGGTGCAGTAGTCACTGGATTGGCCAGAAAAGACTGACGAAAAATTAGCACTGCTGTTCCCAAGAACAGCAGCTGGGTGTGCACGCTGTTTCCATCGCCTGCTGTAGGGCTTGCATGTGGCTGGGCTCCTCTGGCAATGCCCGGCAGCAGCAGCCCTGTGTCCTTGTGAGCAGCAGGGCTGTGTGCGGGTGCTCTTCCTCGCACAGAGGTCTGTCTGTCCTGAGGAAGCGCGGCCAGCTTGGGCGAGCTTGTTGTGAGGGTTGCCCTGCTCGCAAAAGTGTGGCGTGAAACCAGAGTGGGTTTTCTGACTTCTTTGCCTGTGGATATCAGTGTGGCTTGCTCTTTCACCTCGCTTTTCCATTTAAAAGGAGTTGGGGTAGTGGGTTTGTAATAGCTTTGGCATTCCTGATCTGACACGATTGGTGTGTTCACAGCAGCAGGAGGCAAAGGACGGCACTTAGGGCATCTTGCTGCCTTGGAGCTGAGAAAGAGGAGTCCCTCAGGTCTTTACTCCACCACACGTGGGTGTCATCTGCCCTGCTCAGCCCCTTCAGAAAATCCTGCTCGTGCTGCTGACTCATAAGTTGGGCAGTGCGAAGACTGTGTGACTTTACAGCATGGGGAAGTGCCACTGATGGTTTGGGTGCTGATGGCCTGCTGCAAGCAGGGAGCTGGGTGCTAAGTTGCTGATGAAGCCTCTCTGGCTTGGTGCAAGAACCTGCCAGGCTGGCAGCAGAGGGGCAGGCTGGCGTCTGGCTTGGGCAGCGCATTCATGAAGTGAGTAAACGTCCAGAAACGGTGAGGGATTTTTCCAGTGGGTTTATTTATTTATTTATTGGAAAATACTGATCTGCCCAAACCCAGACATCCCAGGAATGGTCCAGCTCTGGCATCGCCACAGGAGAGGGTTAGGGTTTCTGGAAGGGGGGGAAGCAACCAAAACTTTGCAATAAGTGATCGCTGCTCTCTTCAGGGGTGCGTGAAATGCACCTGTAGTTTTGGTGAGAACTGGAAACAGGATTTGATGTTCTCCCATGTCCTAGGTGAATGCCCTGATTACTGGATTCATAGCTGTCCTAATATAGACTCTCTTACCTTTGCAAAAAGTACCAGCAGACAGTGATTTATTTTTTTTTTTTAGATCTTAGGGAGTCTCAAGCTTTTGTAACATGGGGAAAACCATTTCTTGTTCGGCCCTAGTAGGGTGTGCACTGCTTGTGCTGATGGAGACAGTGTGAAGTAGAGGCTTCTTCAGTTGATATAGGTGTAGAAATGGGGCAGTGGAAGCTGTTCCTTGTTGTGAGCATTTGTAACCTCCCTCTAAGTAGTAGGATACAGTCCTTCCCTTCTCTCCCTTCTCTCTTAGGGGCTGTGGGTAAGCTCTGGGCAGGCCTTGGCAGTAAACCCTGCCAAGCCCAGTCTGTCCTGGCCGCCAGCATCCTGTCCCAGGGGACTCTGGCAGGACTGAAGTGTCCAAGCCTTGGGAAGAGCATGGTGACTGTCCCACCTTCCCTGCAGGCAGAGGTTCCTCCTTCAGCCCTGTCTGCAGAGAGCCAGTAACTGCTGGGGTGTGCTCTCTTCTCCTGCCTTCCAGCGCTGTGTGTGCCTTGTTTGGAGACCTGTTTGCAAGGTGTTTTCTGTTTGCCTTCCAGCACTTTGTTGTTCACAGTCCTCTGTTTATTCCTGCAGCGTCCTGCCACCATGGTCCCCCGGCTGACATGTGGAGACACGCTGACCAGTCTCCAGGGGACTCGCTGACGCTTTTCTGCAGAGCAAATGGGAACGGTTTGATGAAACTTGTCAAACCTATCGATCCCCTTGCTAATTTCTCCATATTCCTTCTGCTGGCGTGTCGATGCGGAATATCGTTAGCAATTTCAAATGCTGTTGGGAGGACACAAGGTCAGCTAGTGTTCAATACTCATCTGAATGTCAAATGCGTGCTCTGCCACCAGGATGCAGATAGCAATTTCCCTGATGAACACGGCCAGGATCAAGTCCCTGTGAACGCTGTGGCGGGGTTCCCTCTTGCAGCCCTTCTCAGACTCGTTAGTTCTCTCGCACAGCATCCTTGTCTGGCTTGCCCCAGATCTCTGCATCTCGAATACAGCAGTCCGTGCTGCTCACTCCTCCTCCCCGAACGCGTGTGCACCAGGCGCTACAGCAGAGCCAGGTTGCTCCTGCTTTTCCCTCTTGTTTTGCCCCCTCTCCCTTCCTGGGGGAGGGAGGTGGCACAAGGGCCTCGTGCCTGTGCTGGACCCACCACTGGCTTTGCGAAGTGCTGGCCTGTCCCGAGGCGAGGGTGTACCCATGCCTACGGTAGTCTGGGCGATGGCGCCGGCCATGTTTCAGCTTGCTGTTGCTGGCACAAGCCCATCGCCTAACCATGGGGCGGCCAGCAATGATGCGGGAGCGAGCCTCCAGAGGCCAGCCTCGGATCATGGCGTCTCGTCCGCTGGCGGGTGGCCGGCTGGGCCTGGGGAGGATTGCTCCTTGCTGCTTTTCCTCTGGTCTTTGTTACATTCAACTAGTGTTGCTAGCAGCAACGGCAGCCTCAAGAAAATATATAAGTTCAGACACAACTGTCTGTGAAGCTGCTGCTCCCTCCAAACCCTGCGAGATTTGAGGTTTGCATCTGCAAAAAAAGCTTTTCCAGTTTGTCTTTAGACAGCAGGTAACTTCCCAGTTATCCTGATTGAGACAATATTAGGTATTTGAAGAACTTCTATTTTCTAAGAGGGCTATTACCCTTTTTTCCAGCTTCAAAAACCCACCTTCGTAGGCTTAAGATGGCTAGAAAATATTGGCCAAGTAGAAATGCAGAGTGTTTTGTTTAGATTTCTAAAGTTTTCTGAAAACTTATCTTTCTGAGCTTCCCTGAGTTAGGGGAAAGCCCCTGAAGACTGGGAGCTCTTGCTGAGTAGCTGCTGCGAGCACAGCAGGACCGTCCCTCCCGCCCTGCGCCGCACAGAGCTGGCGGCTGTGCCTGATGGAGCCGGAGGTCACCTCTTGGTCTGTGCGAGCTCGTTGGGAAGGGACCCCCAGAGCTGGCGGGGGAAGAGAGGTGCTCCTCTGGCTGTGACCAAAACGTGTCCTCCATCGGGGAAGCGGTCCCCGAGGCAGACAGGAGGCGAGCTCAGCCTCCGGCAGGGAGCCAGGCTCTGGAGCACGCCGAGGGGCCAAGCTGGGGCATTTGGCACCACTGCGTCCCGGAGGGCAGCGCTTTGAGCCCGTGTTGGCAGTGAGCGCTTCTAATGCCGTTCAGCCTTATCTTACTGAAACGATGACGCTGCTTGGACTTCGGATCCAGCCGGTGCTGGATATCGTGCTCCAAATATCTGTGTGTCTGTCCTGCCAGCGCTGGCCGCAGGCATGTGCAGACAGGCTGGCTTTTGTGCGGAAGGGCGCCTGCGCGACCTGGCCACCATCTCCCTGCAGCTGGGTGGTAGTGCAGCTCACAAAAACTTACACCGAGCTAGGTAGGACTGGGAGGAAGGGCTCTGCTGCAGTCTGGCCCTGTTTTGTACTTATCTCCTCTCTTTTCTGCTGTCTTGCATCCTGTTTCTGGCAACGCTGGGGAAGAAGAGTTGCTTCTTTTCATTGTCCCTGTAATCTGGGGAAGGAAAGCCTTCACAGGCTAAGGAAGGGGACCTGGTTGCAGATAGAAACACTGCTGACTAATTGGTTTAAAGCATGTTTAGCTGTTTTCTCTGTTACTGTCCTCACCAGGGAAGCCCAAACCCAAACCTTCTCCCCTCTGTGGAGCCATAAGCTACCCTTGGTGAAAGCTGCCTCTGTGGAGGCAGGCTTTGTTGTGCGCTACTGTCGCCTGCTTCGCAGGGTTAGTTCCCAGTGTTACGTCTGCAAGCTGTATCCCTGTGGCTTCCAGGATTTAATTTCTCATATGACAATCGCTGCTTCAAATACAGAGAGGCATGTGGGGCTTCTGCTGGGCTGGTGATTTTTAAAAAAAAAAAAAAAAAAAGGCAACTCATCCAGACCTCGTGCAGTTGGTTTTTCCTGAACAGACTTATAAATCCCTGGGAGTTGCATTTGATGCAAAGGAGAGATACGGTTATCCTGTAAGGATCCTCTCTCTGAGCTTAATGTTTTCTGGAAGTGTTGGTGCGGGCTTGAAGCAGAGTTAAGAGCAGCCTGGCAGGGCAAGCTGCACTCTCGCACTTAGCAGCGGCCACAGCTGGGTGATCCAGGCTGAGGTTTCTTGAAATTGCTTTGTGTAGAGACAGGCCAGGGGGGTGGGCTGCTCACAGGGCTTATCTCTTTCTTCCAGCAAATGTATGCAACATCACCCAGATGTATGCAATCATCACCTCTGAAGAAATGAACTTTGAAGATGAATTGCTAAACCTGTAAATCATTTTATAGCTCATGACTGGAACCATCCCATTAGAAGCTTAATGTATCCTGTATATTAGCAGGGGTGATAGGTGCTAAAGAAATTAATTCATGGAGCCAGAAGAAGCATTGCAATTCACTGATCTAGCATTGGGGAAGAGCAGCGGGCTTAATTAGCAAAAGTGCCTTTTAAATGGAGATAAATTTGATGGGAAGTGAGCTGCTTCGTTAAAAAAATAAATCCTCAGACCCTGGGATTCAGCCATGTTGCTTGTGGAGAAAAATGAATTTGTGTTGGCTCCTGGTTCCGGCCCTGGCCTCCCTGAGCTCTGTGGGGAGCTGGCTGCATCCGAGTAGCCAAATCCCTGTGCCCCTCAGCAGCACAGACGATGGCTCTGCGCTTGCGTGCTCTGCAATTACGAAGAATTTTAACCAGGTTTTTCCATAGACACAGTCAGCCATGCCCAGCAGTAGAGACTAAGACCCCTTGGTGACCGGTGGCTGGCTGGTGGCTCCCTTTGCTTTCCCCCGTATTGCTCCTACGTGTTTTAACCCCTTATCCCACTCTAGTTTGATCTTGCTCTGACGCTTTTCTGTTTGTTTATTTGGGCCTCTAACATGAGGCTTGACTCACTGGTGTTCACTGTAGCGTACTTTGATAGATCGAAGTCTTGCACTCGGTGTCTCGGTATGCTGTGCCATAAACTCTTGCTTGGAGTCCTGGCACTCTAGGGTGGTGATCAAAGCCTTGGAAACAGCGATGTCCAGGACAATAGGAGCCAAGTGAACGTAGATGGGTCCTGGGATCCTTTTCGCCCTCTCAATGGAGCTGTGGGCGCCTCTTGTTTCCCTCTCAAGCAACGTCTGTGCTGTCTGCCCCGCTTTTCTTCCAGGTGCGCAATGGCCACATCAAGCGAATCACCGACAATGACATTCAGTCGCTGGTGCTGGAGATCGAAGGAACTAATGTCAGGTAGGAGACGGCATCTTCTTCTGCCCTAGTGTGCCCGGGGGGCTTGGCCCTGGAGCAGAGTGAAAGATGTCGGTGCCTAGCAGACATCTTCAGACTCTACTGCAGTCTCTTTGTCACTGATTTCCCTGGACATGCTTGTGGAGATCTCTGTCATCCTCAGTGGGGATAAGGGATAAAAAAAAAAAAAAAAGTCCCATTATTTTTCCATCACTTGGGGGAAAAAAGCTATATTTGATAGTCCCCAGTCGGTGCCGCCAATTACTGAGAAAGCAGCACTCTGTCTTCTGCATCTTTTATTGTCTTAGGCCTGCTCTGCTGCTCTCCTGACAGCAGGAAGATCAAAGGGAGATTTATGAGGGGAGTTGCTTATGGTGCTTCACTTAGCAACCTTGTCTCTATCGACCGGGGAGAGAGACGCCAGCTCCATGAGCGGGTTCAGAGTCTCCAAGGCTTCTCCAGGGGTGATTCAGAGCAGGGCGCTCCTTATAAGGGCAGCGGAGACTCCTCTCCTGCAGACAGGCTGAGCCAACGCTTCTCTTGCTCCCAAGATGTGTTGATACAGAACTTGCCAGGCGTGACGTGTACTTCTAGGGCTCCTGACCTCTGTTTTCCCAGCCATATAGAGCACGCAGGGCCTCTGCTGCGCTCTGGAGGGCTCCACCTGTTTGGTCAAGGGTAGGAGGAGGTTGTGTTAAGAAACGGCGCTGACATGGCCTTGAAACTGGGGAGGTGAAGCTGTTCAGGAGGGTGTTTCATGCCCTGGGTGAGAAAAGTGGGATTTGAAATGCATTCTTTGGGCCTTTTACCTTGTTCTCCGTGCAGCTACCTCTGAAACTCTCCCTCCTGTTACAGAAGGCCCTGGTTGTTGCCGAGATCTTATGATCTCAGCAGTCTTTTTCTGCCTGTCCTCCAAGACTGCGTTAGGTCAAGGGAGAGACTTGGGACTCGGGCTGTGCACTTTGTGCTGTGTGAGATGCTAAAGCATTTTTCTGTCCCTCTCAGTACCACATACATCACATGCCCTGCTGACCCAAAGAAGACCCTGGGCATCAAACTACCTTTCCTGGTGATGATCATCAAGAATCTGAAGAAATACTTCACTTTTGAAGTGCAGGTGAGGAGTGTGCAGCAGGGAGGCCCCTCCAGGGACCAGTGAGGAAGGTGCCAGGGAGCCCACAGTCTTATGTTGGGACTTGTCCCAGGCAGCGAGTGGTCCCCAAAACAGCTTTGCTTTCTTGGCATCTGATATGTCAGGTCTTCTGCTAGCAGGGCATCAGTCAGCTCACAAGCGCATCGTTGCTATTCCTGAAAATGGGTCTGTTTCCTGTGTTAAAAATACTTCTGCTGTGAAATGGAGGGGTGGGAGTAGGAGAACACTCTCTGAGACAGGTAGAGCCTAAGAACAGCTGCTGTCCTGGGGAGCTGGGGGCCCTGACGCCTGGGTCAGCAGCCTTCCTTCCTTGCCCCAGGTGCTGGATGATAAGAATGTACGCCGGCGTTTCCGGGCGAGTAACTACCAGAGCACTACTCGGGTGAAGCCCTTCATCTGCACCATGCCCATGCGGCTGGATGATGGCTGGAACCAAATCCAGTTCAACCTGTCGGATTTCACACGCCGGGCTTACGGGACAAATTACATCGAGACCCTGAGAGTTCAGGTGAGAAGCAGGCATGTCCTGCCCACAGAAACCAATGGTTGGTAATCTTCCTGCTGGCTGGGACAGCCTTGCTGTAGATTGGGAATCCAGGTTGAGCCCTGACTGGTTCCTTTGCCAGTCCTGCTCTTTGCAGAGCACTGTGGGAGGGGAGCAAAGGCCCGGCTGAGGCAGCAGAGGTCTTGGTGCTGCCTCACTTCACTGAACGAGACTGGGATGAAGGAGCCCATTTCCATCTTGTTTCTCATGCTGGCTGTCGGTTAGGGTAAGAGTTGCAGTCCACCTAAAGTTCTCTGCGGCGCGCCACGCGTCCTGCTGGGTGGAGGTCTGCTGGGAATGAGCCGTGTGCTGCCTTACTGCCCAGATACGCCAGAGAGCGACCAGCCGAGTGGGAGCCCGGCTGGTAAAGAGCCGGGGTGTTATGGTCCGTACATATCCCCGATCAAGCTTGTTTGCTAGTGCAGGTGGAGTGACCCAGCCTTCACCAAGCCCCTTGGACCAGTGCTGACGCAGCCTTTGTTCCTGCTGAGGACGTGAAACTTGTTCCATATGCTAGGGATTCACATTTGCTGTGTCCAGTGGCACGCGTTATTTTGAGGAGTGCCTGTGTGCGGAGCATGCCTGTTCCTTAGTATGATGGAACTGCTGCACTTCCTTATGGGGTTGCCCTGAGATGCGCAGGCAGTCAACTGGGAAATATCTGCCTTCTCACTTACCCATGAGGGGGACTGGAGCGATTCCTTCTCTGCCAGCTGATAGTGGAGGCAACTCAGACCGGACAGTCTCGTTCCTGACCTCAGGGAGGCCCTGAAGAGGGAGTGTTAAAAATGCAGCAAGCTGAGGCTGAGAGTGTTCTGGCAAATGCTGATACCAGTGGAGAAGCAGAGGTGGGTTCACAGCAAGGAACCCTCTAAGCAACTAAGGCAGATCTCAATTCGCAGAGGTGCCAGAGCTTGGCCAAATCTCTTGAGCCAGCTTGCATCAGTGGAGAGAGCATCTAACGCAAAGCAGAGGGCATGGGCCAACATTTCTTTTCTGATGCCCTGTCACATTCAGAGAGAGGCAGTGAGGTCTCTTCTCCAGCTGCTGAGCCAAGGAATCCAGGCTGCTGCATGACAGCGAAGCTGGATGTGGAAAGAGCATATGGAAAATGGACTGACTCTTTGTTTTGACTCTCAGATCCACGCCAACTGTCGCATCCGACGGGTGTACTTCTCTGACCGGCTCTACTCAGAGGATGAGCTCCCAGCTGAGTTCAAGCTGTATCTGCCTGTCCAGAACAAGGCCAAGGTGAGCTAGCCGTGAGCAAGGAGGGTGGGAGCAGCAGCTGGGCCAGGCCAGCATTCCTCTTCCTCCTCCCGCTGCCTTCACAATCCAGAGTTTCTTCTAGCAGCAGAGCTCTTACCAGCTTTGGCCGTCAGCCAGGGAGCACCCTCACTGTTGCCAGGGTGAGCAGTCCGTCGGGGGTGCCTTGCTGAGTGGCTTTCCTGCCAAAACACGTGGAAGTTGTCATTCCCATCTAGGAGGAGGGTGGGTTGTGCAGCTGCTCCCCGCGTCCTTCCTGTTCGTGTTGAAGGACTCTGGGCAGGGTGGCAGCCTCCCGGCATCTCTCCAGAGCTTTCACCCATGACTCAGCACAGTGGCTTTGCTCTTCAGAGCTAGCTGCAGCTCCACGCTTGTCTTCCAGGAGAGATGCTGTTTGTGTCCCTCTAGCCCAAATTTACTCCCCTCTGATCTCTTCCCTGCCCAGTGCCGACGGTGCTATGAGGTGGGAAGGGGATAGGCAAGGTTGTGGCTGTGCAGCAGGAGGAGATGCCAAGCTCTGCTCTTATGGTGACGGGAGAGGAGTCCCTGGTGTATTGGCAGCAGTCTTGAGGCTTGTGAGGAAGCACCTTCTTTGCCAGGGCCAGCCTGTCCCAGTGCAGATGCTTCTTTTAGCAGAGAAGATTCCTGGGCAAAATTTCAAGGAGCTGAGGGAGGATGCTGGGAGCTGATCTTAGTGGAAGGTAGAAGGCAGTGTTAACAGTAGGTAACACCTCCGAGGAACCTGTCACTGCCTTCTGGGCTGTAGCAGCCTCCCGGGGGTGTCTGGGGAATGCTCGGAGGCCTCCCAGTACAGTTGTCTTGGTGCTGCTAAGTCTAATAAGTGTCTCCTTTCTTCTCCCTGCTCTGTCCAGCAATAACACCACATTGGGAAGAGATGCAAGAAATGTTTGGGGTCAGTAGGAAAACAAAAGCAGGTGGAAGAGAAGGCCCTGCTGAGACCAAGTTTTAGATCAGCTCACCTTGCCTAGGGTAACTTTGATTCATCTGGTATCCCTCTTCTGGACAGGACACAATTAACCGTGTAACGGGTCTGGGACTATGTTGTTGGTGTGCGAGTTGTACAGAATCGGAGTTTTCCTAGCTGTTCCTAAAGTGCTGAGCCTAAACACTGCAAGTGGCCTGGTACCTGGTCTTGCGTTGCACAGAGGGGTTGCTCGAAGTGGCCACTATGCCTCCAAAGAGGGGATTCAGCAGGAATTACGGGGTTAAGTGTGCCCTCTTGAAGATACCAATTTTATTTTTGCTTTCCTTGTTTTCCATCTCTTGTTTTATATATGCTCTAAATATGGATGTAATACTCTTGGGAAGTTATTAAACATTTGACTCTCTAAGTCTGCTTCTGGCTTCTTCCTCCTTTGATGGATCCTTTAACTTGCACATGTTGGCACTTTAGAAAGTACTGAAGAATTTCTTTAGGAACCCAGATGTTAGAATTTGCCTCTGAATTTGACTTTGATTGGCAGCCTCGCTGTTTAAGGGATGGCACAGACGTGAACAACAGCAGTCTGGAGAGAGGAAAAATAGTAAGGTTTCCATAGAGGAGATGGGGTCTGTCTCCAGTCCATGAGGTTTGTGATACTCTACCTATGACAAAAACTCACGCTGTTCACTTTTAGTACACAGAAATGTTGGGGTTTTTTTTCATTCCCTTCTTACTTGAAGCTCTTTTCCCAGCAGTGACAAATTGGTCTTACCTGCCTCTTAGGGCACAGCTCTGTTTGCTGTGTAGTTAAACAACAGCTCTGTTTGCTGTGTAGTTAAACAACAGCTCTGCTGTGTAGCTAAACAACTCACTCCAGCTCTCAACCAAGCCTTTAGCAGCTACTTATAGCAAAAGGCACACAATAGTCTTTCAGCTGCCAAATTGTCCCTTTCCCCAGGGATCAAAGGGGAGGTTTAGCAAAGCAGCATAACAGGAGCGGAAGTCTTTTCCTGTGCTGAAGCTGCCCTTCCCTGCCTCAAACCAATCTGCCTTTATTTTGGAAAGGCTTGCGGAGGGGAGGCCGCAGACCTCCGCCAGTAACAGAGAGAGTCTGGGAGTAGCCGATGCCTTTCCTCCCTGGGGCCAAGCCCCCCGCAGCTACTCCGGTGAGTAGGTACCTGAGATGGGTGCTGATCCTTCCCTGGTGTTGGGCTGTGCAGTGAACTGGGAAGACTTCACTTTCATTATTGTCCCATAAAACAAAGCTGGTCTCTCCCAGGAGGAGGAGAGCCTGTTGGGGGACGTCTGCCCCAGATTCTGGGTTTAATCCTGACCGCTGACTCTCCACCTGGTTTAAAGGTTTGGCATGGCTGCACAGCCTCGTGGTCAGCAGCTCCTCCGTACGGACCCCGCTTTACCTCTGTGGCGAGCTCTCGGGACATCTCTAAGGCAGCTGCCTTATTTGCGCCTTTAAAGCTAGTGGGCTTTGAACTGGTGGCAGCATGGGGTCAGCACCTCGTGGTGCTGGATTGCGCTTGCAGAAGGCTTTCTGGAGAAGACCTTTCCAATTTTTATAGCAGCTGAATAGCTTGATAGTTCTAAGGAGCCAAGCCAAGGAAGCCTACGTGGGAAGGCGCCATCCATCTTGCTTTGACACGTCAAGGCTTGGCTGGACTTGAGATTTGTTAAGTGGAATCGCGCTGTGTCGTGTGCCAAGGATCGGCCTTAATGAAGTCCACGGCGAGGCTTTCGTGCCATGTTTGCAAAGCTTGCCATGGCTGGGGGAGCTGCTGAGGGAATCCATCAGACCCCGGCCGGGTAAAGCGTGCATCCTTTCCCACAAGCTCATGAGCATCTGTTTTTGGCAGTCGTTGGCAGCCGAGCACTCACCAGGAGCTGCTGCTGCCTTTCCCTGCCCCACTGGGGCCCACGCTGGAGTCACCCCTTGTCCTCGAGGAGTCGGGCTTGCTCCAAGTGAGTGACCTTAATGCGTTAAGCGGGGCCAGGCTCCCCAGGGCCCCGAGCTGGCTGCCTCTGCGGAGAGATTAGATGGGCCCTGCTGCCAATTCCTGCCCGACCTCTAGGAGCTGTGCCAGCGGATTTGCTGGAATAAACTCCCAGCCGCAAACCCTTACGTCCATGTGGACCCTCTGTGTATTTTTTAATACAAAACAAAGTACTGAATCTTCCTGTTTACATGCTGCGTGAAGCGGAGCATCATCAGATACCAGCTCTTTCCTTTAGGGCCAGACGGTGGTGGATTTACACGGTGTTCTTCAAAAAATCTTCCTCTTCTAATCCCCCTCTCCCATCAAAACTTTAACCGCCTCGCTGAAGGTGAGTGAAGTTTGGATGCTCTCCCTGCGGGAGAAGAGGATGCTGCTGGCGGATAGGCCAAAACGTCACAGGCATCCTGTCAGCAGTCGTTTCCTAGAGTAAACGTGGGTGCAGAGATGGGAGTCTGCCGCCTGCGTGCTCCCGGGGCCGCCCCAACTTGCTGTGAGGGGTGAGCAGAGGGGTGTCCCAGTTTAGTGCAGGCAGCCTGCGGAGAAAAGGTCTTAAATATCTCCTCGTTCACCTTTCTGTGGGTGGCCTGCTCCTTCCTTCCTGCTTAAGGCCTTACTGCAGTTCATGTCTAGTGGGAGAGAAAGGAATCTTTCTTTGTGGGGAGCCCTGGATTCAACCCGGGGCAGAGCGAGGCCCGCCCAAAGATGAGTTTTCCTTGCCTCTGCTGGCTTTTCACCTTCCTCTTCCATTGGTTGGGGCAAGGTCCTGCACTTGGGCGCTTTGATCGGGACCGAAGTGCTGGGAGCCTGCTTTCTACATCAAAGGCAAAGCTTCCCTTTGAAATCTCGGCCGCTGAAGGACGGCGGGTACGTGGGCTGCAGCGCCTCGGAGCAAGGGACGAGAGAGCGACCCTCGCCCGGGTTGGGCCAGGGAGCAGACATGCTTAGACGGAGCTGGAGCAGCTGGCAGTCGCTGTGTGATGCGAGCCAAGGCGGGGACATCCCTCGGCTCCGGTGGCTCTGCCCGGGCAGGTGGCAGCAGCTGGCAGGGGAAGCAGACGACGGGGTTTTCCTGGAAAGCTTTCTGTCCGTTTGCTCTGCCGCTGGGGCAGAAGCAGTCCGGGTGAGAGTCTGGCCCAGCGGAGTGGCAGGACACCGGTACGGGCTTCTGTCTCTGCCTGCGGCCTTCCCCTTACTCTTTGTCTCCTTCCTATTAAGTGGATCCTGACACAAAGCACAGAGCTCTGATCGCAGAGGTGATACGCAGGAATCAAAAAAATCTGGGCCAAACTCTGCTCCTTGCCCTCTCTGCTTCCCGTTCTGCATCTCCCTGGATGTCTTGGGCCAAATGTTGTCGTCTTTTAGAGGGATTACACCTCCAGGGCGACGCTAATCCTCTGCAGCTGCTGTCTAGCGTGGGGCGGGCGGTGCTGGAGGCGAGGGAAATATTTATTTTGAGTTTTGCCATTGGCGACCGCCCAGGAAAAATGAGTGACCGTACTGGGGACTTTGGCCACTTCTGCGCGCAGGGAGAGCTGATCTTCCTGCCCCGCTGGCGCCTGTGGGAGAGGGGTGAGAGCTTCCCCCGGCAGGCTGCAAAATGGGACCACCCAAGCAAGGTTTTATTTGGATGAGGGAGCGGCTGTGCGCCCTGAGAGCTACCCTGGGATGGGATGGGGAAAGCCTCGGAGCCACTAGAGGTGAGAAGATGATGGATGCTAAGTTGTGCTGAAGCAGACCTGCAGACCGCCTGCTCCACCGTCACCTCGTGCGTTGCCCCTGTGGCCCCAGAAATTACTTTCCTCCCTGTGAGACGAAGGGTCCAGCACCACGGGGAGGAGGCTGGTGGCTGCCCGGTGGGTTTGAGGGGAGGTGACGGGCACGAGCAGCGCACACGTGTGCCCGAGCTCAATGTAACCGGCGGGTGCGTCCCACCCACGGCAGGGCTGTGCTGGCACCGACCCCTGCCCAGGCAGCACCTGGAGCCTCAGTCCTGCCTGCAGCGTGCACGGGCAGCAGGTTCAACCCCTCCCAGGGCCCCGTGGCTCTTCCCTCCGTCCCCAGCATCGTTTCCTCCGGCCTTGAGGCCGGCCGGTTGCTGCTCGGCGTATCCCGGCCCCAGTTCTTCCTCTGTGCTGAGCCGGGTTTCCTCTCTGCTTTCCGGGTCCTCTCCTCAGCGGTGCACAGGGAATCGTGCCCTGGCTTGCAGAGGAAGAGGAGGAGGCAGGAGGAAGCGCCGTTTCTCCTGTGATGGTGCCAAGTGGGCAGAGAGAGCCCCTGCCAGCCCTGGTCACCCCCCATCACCCACGCTCCAGCAATGTGTGGAGCCCCGTCCCGCGGCAGCCAGCACCGCCCTGGCGCGGCAGGGCCTGGAGGGCGCTGAGCTCCCGGGGTCTTTTCCAGGTCGGGCTTCTCCAGCCTATTTTTGGGAAGCTGGGAGCTGCCTGGTGGGGTGGATCCTGGCAGGGCTGCCTGGTGCCTGCCAGGGCCAGGCTGAGCAGGACTCACACTCCCCTGAGCCACCAAAAGCCCTGTCTCTTGCTGCAGGTGCATCCCCACCCTCCCTGGGGTCTTGCGTCTGTGGGTGGCCAGAGGTGAGCCGACCCCGTTGTGGGCATGCAGGGCGGAGTGGGAACCTCCGGCAAAGAGCCCGGGCCCTGCCGAAATGCTGGGCTTTGTCTCCGGCGGGGTCCCTCGCTGCTGTCCATGAGCGTTTCCAGATGGCCCCGGGCTCCTGGCACTAGCTCTGCTGCAGCATCCGGGGAAAAGCGGGAGGGGGGTGGGAAGTGATGTCTCAGCTCGCCGAACCCAGGCAGCCTGGGCCTCTGCTCCCAGCGCCGCTAATTCCCCCTGGGGAATTGCTCCCAGATCCCGTCCCGCTCTGAATCAGCAAGGAGCCCCCTCCCCTGCCATGGCAGGGCTGCCCAGGGGAAGGGGATGCCGCGAGCGTCTGGCCCTGGGCATCCTTGGCCGGCTCAGCTGGCTTTCCCTCTGAGCCAGGCGTCTCTCTGGGTACCAGGCTTCGGGGTCCCCACCCCTGCATCCCGCCGAGCCCTCAGCACCCCTGGGAGAGAGGGGAAACACAGCTGCCGTGGGAAAGAAACCTGTTGTCGGAAATGCATCTGCCGTGGGAAGTGCATCTAGTGTGGGAAATGCATCTGCCGTGGGAAATGCATCTGCGCCTGCCTCTGGAGCCGCCTTTGCGGGGGCGGGGAGCGGCAAATCCCGGCAACACTTTCCTCCTGCCTTGCCTTTTGGCCAGGTTCATGCCTTCTGGTAGGTCCCGCTGCCAGTTTGGCCCCGGTTCAGGGCAGGCTGGGGTGCCGGGCTGCCCTGCGGCAGGGCTCCCAGTCCAGCAGAGCTGTGGGTCCTCCCACGGCTCTGGGGAGGACCCACGCAAGTACAAATCTGGGCAAAATGGTCAAAACCAAATTGAAAGGAGTTAAAAGCCAAGGAATGTGACCTAGCACGGCCTGGCCGATGGAATACAACAGCCCAGAGCCACTTGGAGACCTTTGTTTTCCTCCCCCCCGCCCCTATTCTTCAGGGTGTTTCTGTCCCTGATTTTGGTTTCTCGCTTGGCTGCAGTGATGTCCTGAGTCTGAGCCAAGCGTGTTTCCCAGGGAATCAGCTAATGGCTGGGAATCGCTGCCCAGTGTGGGTAGGGATGGAGGCCAGGGCAGGGAACGGGTGGCCCAGGCCACGGGGTTCCCCTCCCCAGTGCCGGCAGCCCCGGGAAAGCAGGGTGAGAGCCAGCATCGGTCCTTCCCTTTTAAAGTAATTAGTGGCTGACGAGTGGCATGGCGGCTCAGGGTAATTTAGTGCCGGGAAGTGGCTGCAGCCAAGTCTTGGGCGCTGAGCCAGCAGCTCTGGGTCCTGGGGAGGGGGAAGGATGGTGGTGGGGGGGGGGGGGCACAAAGACTTCACTCCTACCCATGAAGGGGGGATCCCCTCCCACCAGGGCTGGCAGGGTGGGGATGGGGGCAGAGGGGCAGCCGGAGCCCCAGGGAGGGGGGAGCAGGTCAGGGGTGGGTTGATGCTCCCTGCACCAAGCCCTGTGTCAGAGCTGCCAGTGCCATGGGGAAAGCGGCAGGGCACGGGTGCTGTCTGGGTGCTGGTCCCATGAGTCCAGTCCCACAGGGAGAGCCTCTCCCACCCTACTCCATAGGGTCATCCCCACAGGGATGGGTCAGACCCACAAAATCTGCCGCCCGGCACAGCCTGCCTCCCCACCGGTGTATTACCTGCGCCAGGCCTCTGCCGCCCACCCCGAGGCTGCCCAGGCAGCACCCATGGCTCCAGAGCAAACCCGGCCCCGGCTTGCCACCCTGGTGAGCATCACCAGTAAGGGCAAGGAAGCCGCTATCTCCATCACCGCCACATGCTGCCTCTGCCTCCTGCTGTGGTTTGGTTTTCCTTCCCATTAAAGGCTGAGCAACATTTTTCCCTGGATAAAGCCAATTTCCTACCCCCTCCAGGTCTAATCTTTCCCACTCCCACGATTATTTCCCTGATCTCTGCAGCGGTCGCAACTCCTCCTGCTTTCCTCTGCTGAGGCAGCAGCAGTGAGACAGGATACGGCCACCCCTTTCCCCCCAGGAAACATGCCAGGGCCGCATGGGGACAGGGAGCCGAAGCACCCGGTAAACCGGCTCCAGGAGGGACCACGCACCGGGGAAGGGAGGTGGCCGCCCCGGGGCTGGAGCGCGGTGCCGGCCGGGGTAGAACAAGGCACACTGTGTTCCCGGCGAGGCCATTGCCGCTGCTGTGGGAGCTGGTGAAAGGCAGCTCTGTCCGCTGCTGGGGGGGCGGCTACTTTCGTTGACCTCCCCCTACCCCCCAAAAAACGGTAGCCCCAGGGCGGGGGCCGCTGCGGGGACATTGCCGGCCATGCTGGCCCCTTCCCCACATCCCTCGGCATGGCACCCAGCCCCTGTGGGTGCTGCGCAGGGTGGCACCCCCAGGGGAACCCCCGTTACCGCAAAATCTGCCAAACCTTGCGTGGGGCAGCCCACGTGGCTCCTGCCCCCGCCCACGGCAGAAAGGACGGCACCACGGCTCTCCACGCACCCAACCCGTTTAATACACGTACAAGGCGGCCGTGCCCGCTGCCCTGCCCACAGGATCGCGTGTCCCCAGGGCTTTGCCCCGTGGTGGCAGCAGGGTCCGGGCTGAGCTGAGCCCACGGAGGGGGGTTTGCAAAAGTGGTGTTCCCCCCCCCCCCACGCCATCTTTAGGTACCACATCCCTGCATCCCCACGGTTCAACAGGAAACATGGCCGTGAGCTCGGCCCTCCCTTCCCCTCACGCTTCCCTGCCATCGCAGGTGCCGGCAGCTGAGACCTGCCAGCTCGTAGCACTTGTGAGCGGCCCTCAACCCGCTCACCATCCCACGCGGAACAGGCACAGCCGCAGCGGGTTCCCGTGGGATGCAGGGACCCCGATGGAACCCCTTGGCAGAGGCGGGTGCAATGCGATGGGTGGCAACCTGAGGGTCACGGGTAGGGGCAGGTGCCGGGGAGCAGGCAGGACCCGATGCCCTCCAGCCCCCGCCGTGACCATCGCCCGGTCCCAGCCCGGCTGCGGTGGAGGGGCTGGGGGGTGGGGGGTTGGTATCCCCCCTTTTCTGAGGCTGGAGCCATCAAGCAACAATGGGGCGAGAGGGGCCGAGGCTGGGGGGAGGGGCAAGGGGAGGGGGAGGTCAGGTCCATCGTTAGCACCATGGTGGCGGGGGCAGTTTGGGGAGGGAGCCGGGGTCAGACCCACTCCTGCAAGGAGCGCTTGCAGTACAAGAGCATTCGGGGCGCGCCCTTCCTCTGCATCTGGACGATGACGTAGATGAGGCCGAGGATGCAGAGCAGCAGCACCAGCAGCACCAGCACCATGACGACGCTCATGGTACGCGTGTACTCGTCGATCTGCACCACCACGTCCACGTCCCCGCCCGGCTGGCGGCCACCCTCGCCATAATCCTCCTCGTCTTCCTCCTCCTCCTCCTCCTCCTCTTCCTCCTCCTTGCCTTCGGCCCGCCCGTCCCCGTCGGGGTTGAAGGGAGGTCGGTCCCCATCGGGCCAGCGGGGATGGGGGTCCGGGACCAGCTCCGTGTGACAGCCCATGAAGTCCCGTAGGATGGATTTGGGATAACCTGGCTCCGTCTTGAGCCGCTCGTTGTCAAATTTCCAGTACTTTGTGCCTCTGTAGAAGTAGGTGGAGGCTGGGGGGGGGGGAGAAGATGGAGGCGAGGGGTAAGTGGGCAGGCGCAGGGCACCCCACAACCTGGGCACCCCTGCAGATGCCCAGGACAGCAGGTTTTGCTCTGGGACCGGTGAAACCCTTCAGAAACGGCTTCACCACTGACTCCTGGACGGCCTCCCGGCCTCCATCCCACGTGGCCAGGCCACCAGAGGGGTGACCCCATCCCCTCTGGTCCCCCCGCTGCTGCCCACCCCTCTTCTCCTCCTCTACTTACAGGCGTCCGGGCTGAGGAAGGCACCCTTGGGTGAGGGAGGGATGCCCACCCAGACGGAGATGGGCTTTGGGTACCCAGCGTCCACCGAGCGGGTGTCCTCGTTAAAGCGCCAGTATCTGGGGGAGGGAGGTGGTGAGCAGGTGAGGAGCACGGGGGTCTCCGCCACCCGCCATGCCCACCCCTGCCAGGGGCCAGGAGGCGGCACAGCAGGGAGGAGGACCCCACAGACACTCACCTGTCCCCACGGAAGAAGAAGGTGTGCCCCGTGGGTTCCCACCAGACAGCCGTGTCGATGCTGTCGTAGGGGATGCCCTGTCCGTAGGTGACCAGGGGCTGCGGGTACCCGGGCTCCAGGTTGGCTTCTCGGAAGAGCCAGTACTGGTCACCTGGAGGGGGAAGGGATGGAGAAGGGGGGTGAGGCGGCAATGCCCAGCTGCTGCCGCAGGTGCACACGTGGATAGGGACAGGGGTACGACGTCTGCGGCCACCCCGTCCCTTTGGGATCAGGCAGCAGCTCCGGCTGAGGAGGTAGATCAGGATGGGATGAAGCCAACCAGCCCTCAGCAGCTTTGGGGGGGGGGGGGCGGCACTGGGGTTCCCCCTCCACCTCGGCCCTCCCACCCAGCTTCCCTGCTCACCTTTAAAGAAGACGAACCTCCCATCATGTCTCTCGTAGGCGGCATCGATGTCCCCGGGGAGGCCCCGCCAGAAGTGCCCGATGGGCATGGGGTAGTTGTCCAGCACCCGGTTGTGCCGGACCCTCCAGAACCACCGGCCCTGGTGGGAAATGGGGTGTTGACAGAGGATGGGGGGGACACGGGGACACAGTCCCAGTGCCAGGCATCTCACCGGGGGGTCCTCCCACCCAGGGACCCACCACATCCCCAGGGAAGGCGCAAGAGGGGGTCCCGGCAGGTACCTTGAACACAAACATCTCCCCACGCAGCACCGCCACTGTGTCGAAGTTCCCGTCGCAGATGTCGGGGCCATACTGGTCAGGTCGGTCTGGGCTGCCAGGTTTGGGGGGTCGCTCCGGTTTCCCCGGGGGGGGTGGTTTAGGGGGTCTCTGGTCTGGCCTGCCAGGTCTCCGGGGTGTCACGGTGGGCAAAGGCTTGGTGGGCTGCGGGTGCCCGTCCACGGTACCTGGATCGGGTGGGCGAGAGAAGGGATGGGCTGATGCAGACCAGCAGCGCCCGTGCCTCAGTTTCCCCATGCACGTGTCCAGCATCCCACCTCCGGGCTGATCCTCTGCCCAGCTCCTCACCGTACAGCTGCTGGATGCCCTTGAGGTCATCCTCGGGCAGCTGGAAGTTCTCCGTGTCCATCCACTGGTAGAAGGGGGCCATGATAGCGCTGGGGTTGCTGGAGTGCTCCAAGCCCAGCGAGTGCCCCAGCTCATGCACGGCCACCAAGAAAAGGTTGTTCCCTGCAGGGAAAGGCACCATCAGCAAGACAGGGTGGAGGACACGACGCATGGGGTGGGTCCTTGGCCCCAACACCCTGCGATGAGGGTGCTCCGGTGGGAGCTGCCTGCATCACCCATGGTGGACCTGCTCTCCCTGCCACTCCTGCCCACACCAGTGCATCCCCTTGCCCTCAAACCCAGGGGGCCACCAGGCTCCTCTGGTTGCCTTCACCACCTCCTTGGTCCTCAACTCACCAGACACATCCGTGTTCTCCAGTGTCCAGGGCTCATCCGAGTCGAAATGCGTGTCCCCCCCCATGCCAGGACCGGGAAAATAGGCGTGAGCCAAAAACCCCCCGATGCCATCGAAAGGGGAGCTGTCTCCGTGGAAGCCGGAGGCAAAGAGCACCATGATGTCGGCCTCCTTCTTCCGCTTCTGCCGGATGTCCTCGTAGGGCACCTCCCGGAAAACCAGCGGCGTGGCTTGCTCCCACACCCGGAAAGCTCGGCGGACGGCCTCGTACGAGTGGTACCGACCCAGCTTCTCCGTGTAGTTTTGGATGCTGGGGGTACAGAGCTCACTGGGGATGGCCCGGGACAGCGCTCGCTCCCCGAGGGGTTCCATGGCTCTCCGTGGGCTGGGGGGGTGGGAAGCCCTGGAGATGTTGGGTACCTGAAGGTGAGATGGCTCTGGCTCCAGCGCCGCCCCGTCAGCGCGTACCGCTTCCGCCGCATGTTGGACTTCATCCGCGCCCCAAACTGGTCTGGGACCCCGCAGCGGGGACGTTTCATCCACCTGCCGGGAGGATTACAGGTTACAGCAGCCGCGGATGGCGAGGGCGGTGTCCTGGCTGCAGGGGTGCAGCCCCCAAAACGGGAGATGCAGCTCCCATGGGAGACAGCACCCACATTTCCAGGTGCAGGCAGAGCTCCGGGGCTGGCAGGCAAAGCCAAAGAGCCAGGGAGCGGAGCTGCCTTCTGCTAGAGCAAGAAGACATGGAGAAACTCACGCCTTGGTCTCCTCGTCCAGGACGCCGGTGACGGTGATGCCGTAAAACTTCTGCATCTCGGCGAGGGCCGAGGAGAGGGTCTGAGCCGAGCGCATGGTGGACATCTGCCGGCTGGGCTGCGGCAGGTAGCCATAGAGCCGCAGCCATGCCTGCGCCGGGGAGAGCCGAGCGTGAGGCCGCAGGCGGGGAACAGCCTGATGGGGGGACCTGGAGCTCCCCGGGGAGATGCAGCTCCTCGAGACCCCGGCGGGGCAGGATCCGGCCCGCCGCCCACTGCCACCCCAGCCCTATCCCCCCTCACGGGGCGTCCGTGCCAGCTGCCAGGGGCAAACGCCGCACCCAGGCAGGCAGGGCAGGCAGCACAGGCAAGCCGGAGCACGCGGGCAGCGGTTGGGAGGCAGGGAACAGAGCCTCAGCCCTGCCCCACAAACTGTGGGGGGGGGAATCCTCCGATCTCGGGGGGGGGGGGGCTGTCGGCCACCTTGACCCCGGGGGAGAAGGCAGCTGGCAGGGGGCCAGCCTGCCCGCGGGCTGCCCGTCTCCCTGTCCTCCTCCAGAGGTGTCCCCCGGGGGAGCTGCAGACGGACAGACGTGGGGCCAGGCAGCCCGGGACCCCCCCCCGGTCCCGGCCTCCACCCACAAAGGGGCTTCTGTCCTGCGGGGCCGGCAGCCCCCCGGGGCGCCCAGCAGCAGCTGGGGTGGGGGGGCAGGGGCCCCCGCGGAGGGGCAGCGGGCAGGAGGGGGTGCTGGGGCGCGCCGGGTCTCTTCCTTCCTGCACCAGCCTCCGCCTCCTCTTGTCTTTTTTAATTACTTCTTTTAAAATTTTTATTATTACTTTTAATTTTCGTGGTTTATTTTTTATTTTTCCTTTTAATTTTTTAATTTTTTTCCCCCTTTTAATTTTCATTTTCTCATTTTTGGTTTTTTTTCCCCTTTTCATTTTTAAAACTCTTAATTCCTTTTGATTTTGTACGTTTTCTAAATTTCCCCCCCCACACTTTCCCATTTTTAAAAAAAAAATAGTTTCATGTTTTAATTTTGAAAAATTTTTAATCTTTTATTAATTTTTTTTAACCCACCCCCCCCCCCGGCAGGGTGGCGGAGCAGAGACTTTATCAAAGGCCCTTTCACCCCCTCCCCCGCCGCGGCCTCGCGTGGGCACAAAGCGCTTCCTCTCCCCCACCGGCTGGTACCCGACGCCCCCCGGGGGCGACCCAGACCCCCCCCCCCCGCCCCCTTCCCTGCCTGCACCCTGCCTGCACCCTGCCTGCACCTGCGGCCGCCGGCGCTGCGCAGGCAGCGCCGGCGGCCGCAGGTGCAGGCAGGGTGCAGGCAGGGTGCCCCAAAGCAGCCCCCCCCCCCCCCAAGCCCCCCCGCTCACCTCCGCGTTGATTTCCTCGCCCGCCGCCGCCGCTCCCACCAGCAGCACCAGTAGCACCAGTAACGGCGGGGGTCTCCCGCCCGCCCGCAGCGCCCCGCCCGCCCGCCAGGGGGCGCCGCCACCTCCTGCCATACCGGGCCGCGCCGCCGCCGCCGCCGTTACCGCCGGTTCGCGGCTGCCCCCCGCCCCGGGCCGCGCCGGGCCGGGCCGGGCCGAGCGCGGCGGTGTCGGAGCTAAGCCGCCCTCATGGCCCGGGGCCGGGCCGCCGCGGGGGGCTGCGCTCGGTGCATGGGCGGCGCTCCCCAGGCGCGGCCCGTCGCCTCCCGGCCCGCCTTTGTGTGTGGGATCAGGCCGGCGGCGCACGGCACATGGGCGGCCGCCGCGGCTCGGCTCGGCTCAGCTTGGCTCGGCTGCCCTGCCCTGCCCCGCCGGGAGCGGCGGAGCGGCGCGGAGCAGAGCGGGACGGAGGGACGCGGGCGCGGCGGCAGCGGCAGCGGCGCGGCTCGGCGGGGAGCGGGCGGGGCGGGGACCGGCGGAGGGGCGGGGTTGGGGGCTGGGTTGCGGCGACGAGGGGCGGGGCTGTGGCCACGAGGGGCGGAGTCGTGACGCCCTCACACCGACACCTGCTCCCACGGGCGTGCGCAGCCCGAGCCGGGGGGCCGGCGCAGGCGGGCGGGCCACGCCCTGCCCGCCACACCCACACCCGCCACACCCACACCCCACCCACCACACCCACACCTCACCCACTTACACCCACCATTTTGGGCTGCGCCGGCAGCTGCCCATCCCCGGACTTTGTCCCTACGGCCATGCTGCCGCGCCCTGGCTCCGTCCCCCATCCCCGAAGCCAGGCGCGGGGTCCCTGCCACCCGCCCGAGCTACAAAACAGGGCGATGCGCCGAGCCGGGCCCCGGCAGGGAGGGAGCGGGGCACTGGTTGAGCATTAACTTGGCACTGCTGGACTCGGACCACAGAGAAACCGGTCATGCCGGAGCCAGTTTCACTGGAAGTCCCCAGGGGCTAAATATATCTATCTCTGTTTGTTTTTCCTTCCCCAAAAGAAAACTCGGGGTGTAATCACATGCCTTATCACGCAGATCCCCATCCCAGAAACTAACTGGCTACAGACTTCACAGGATTTTGTTAAGGATTTTGAAAACCGGCTGTGACGACCCGTGCTGAGCTGCTCCCACGGCCACGAGAAGCCCCCAGGCTCTCTCGTGTGCAAGGACAGGCAGCGCAGCACCAAGCTCACAGGAGCGCTTGCAGGCATCGCCTCATCTGAAGTCTGCAGGAGCTGGGCATGTCTGAAAGGGAACGGCTGAAATATACCACAGAAACAATTTTATGACAGGAGGAGACAGATTTTTACTGCTTGGAAGTCCCGGAGTCTTTCATCAGACAGACGTGGAATGAAAGATCCAGGGCAGCGCATCGGCATCCTGCTCCGAATACCTGAGAGGCTGCAGCCGACCTCCCCGCAGAGAACAAAAGGATTAAAAAGGAGCTCCTCCCAAGGGACAAAGTCCAGCCCGCCGTCCCCAGGGTCATCACGGCACCGGGGGTGCTGCTCCCACGGGGAAAAAGCATGGAGCCCAGGCAGGAGCTGCCAGCCCTTGACTCACCCGTGGGCACTGCCCTTCCAGCTCAGGCAAAAGCTGACGCTGCCCTCTCTTGGGCTCACCCACGCACGGCAGCAAGCTTCTCAGGAGAAGCAGCCCACCAAAAAAGTCCTGGGCTTATGGCACGTACAATCTTAAACCAAAGCTCTTCTTTTAGATCCAGCCTGGAACATTGAAACACAAGGGGTTTCCAACCTAGCCCCTCCAGATTTCATCTTTTGCTGTTTGGCAAAAGGATCAGATATACTGAAATTTCTCTATAGAGGCAGCAGCAGCGTGAGAAGGACAGAGAACATGACTCAGGAACTTGTCCGAGCTGGATTACAGTAGGGAGATGCTCTGGCGAGAAAGTCCAGCTCCATGTCCTTGCCTCTTGCTACTCAAAGGATGCTCAGAGCCTCCTGACAATCAGGCAGTGCTACTTCCAACCGTGTGAGACACTCTCCCTTCAGCAACAGCTTCCCACGCTACCTTCTTCCTCCTTCCCATAAGGCATCTATGGCTTTTAGAGAGATTTTTTTTTTTTTTTTTTTTTTTTTTTTTTTAAAAGATCAGCAAAATTAGCGACTGTGGGATGGCTGGAACCGCCGGTGCTGACTGCAGCACATACAGCAGCGAGGACGAGATCTGCTACAAACACACATTTCTTCAGCCAGCAACTCAAACTTGGAAGTAGCCCGTCTTGAGGCCACAGACACCCCAGAAATGCTGAGCAGGCACGAGCAGCGTGGGAGGTGCGTGCCAGCCCGCACTACTCAGAGCTGCGCTGGAGAACGGTCCTTGGTTGAGCATCAGGCTCTTCGAGGCTCTGAAATGCACAGTCCCACCGGCCCCTACCTCAAGGGGAAGGAGAAGTACTTGTTCCCCGACTTGCAGCGGATTTGCTCCCATTGGACACGCAGCAGGAGCGCCGAGTCCTCAAACCTGTCCACAATGTCCTGGAAAACAGAACCAGGAGTCAGTACCAGGCGGGTGTATCTGCCAGAGGATGGAGTCGGCAGCTTCCTCTCTGAACCAAGTCAGAGACGAGGCCTTTTGTGGCTGGAAGCTTCTGACTTCCCTCTGGAGGGTGATTTAACTCACGCTCCCCCCAAAAGCTTCTCTTCTTTTAACCCAGTGAAGTTTGCCTTGCTCAGTGAAGAGAATTTCCCACTCTCCGCCCTCGGCAGGGAGACGTGGCTGGACACCGGCTCTGCTCTTCCCCTGCTCTCCACGCTGCGTGGGGACGTACCTGGAGCTCCTGCAGACACTGCCCTTCCAGCCTGCCAGACAGGTCCCCGACGCACCAGGCCAAGCTGATATGGAACGACGGGTCCTGAAGACAAAACAGGGATCACACTGTGAGGGCTAAAGGAAGCTTCGCTCAACGCACGGAGCCTCAGTGGGAGATCTGGTGTGATGCTGCCTCGCCTGGGATCACCAGGTAGGAGGATCCTGAAGCTGGGAGCCCCCTCCGCCAGCTCAACAGTTGCAGAGCTGATACGGGCAGTGCTGGAGGCGAGATGAGTCCTGAGCTCCCCACCCCAGCCTTTTTAGACACCAGTGGGTGAGGCTGCCTGGTTCCTAGCCTCCCTGCGGTCAGCTCTGCAGAAGCTTTTCCAACTGCACAGAGAACCTCTCACAGATGGTCCTGGAGCGGGTAGGTCAGTCACTTCTGAATAACCCACAAGAGCCCCCTGCTCAGCTCCAGAGACAGAGAAATTGGGGTTTGGCCCTTCAAAATCCAAAACCTGTCCCCAAAGCTAATACCAAGCAAAGAGGCTGGACCGATGCCCTAGGAAACTGCCCAAGGAAGAGGCACAAGCATCGCCCTCAGACCCACAGTGCTCACCCTAAGCCCATTCAATCCCAGGACAACCCTGCCTCCACGCACAGCAGGGCAGCGACTGAGACGTACGCTCTGGCCCTTCGCCCTGGAAACCCGATTCTCAAGAGGCCACCAGCTAGTTAACATCCTTACTGTCCTGCACAGGACGCGATACAGAAGTCATAGGCTTGCGCTAGTCCCATTCTCAGCAAGATCGTGTTCAGGGTGTTAAGTATGAATGTCACTAACCAGCCACGAGGAGACCATTTCAGAGTCTAACCTCCCCGCTCCTGTTTATTTGGGGTGAACATTTCAAGGACCTCTTGGAGGGAACCAGCCAGCATGTCCGGACTGGCAGGGAAGTAAGTGGGAGACCCCTCACCTTGTAGAACGTGGGAAGGTCAAATTCCTCCAGAACTCTGTCCACCTCTGAGACCAGCTCCAGCAGCTGGAAATGCCCAGCAGAGACCTCCAAGCCAATAAAAGTCCTAAAGAAAGACAAGGAGAGACAGCAAGCACCCTTTCACGCTGTAGAAAGCACAGCTGTAAGCATACTTAGCCCTGCATTCCTACCGGGCAAATTTCCTACCACCTAGGAAAAGATAATTTGAGGAATGCCAGGTTTAAGCATTCAAGGACGCTGACCGTACTCTGAAGAAAAACAGAAATAAAGACATGATAGCAGGGAGAAGCAGGACTGGATGATACACCACACAGATTTACTAGATTAACTCAGCACCTTTTGGGACATGAAAACTGGTTGTCCAGGCGAAGGATGCACGCGACGGGTACTTCAGCAGAGCGCCGTGCGTGCAGGAGCTGCATTCCAAAAGCGGAAGTTGCCGGAGGGGTTTTACGGCGGGAGAGGAAGCGGGGAACGGGAAGTACCAAGCCGGAGAGACGTGACAAAGAGGTACCTCCTCAAGGACTGTCTGGATGATGCTTTCTAGACTCCAGGAGGGGAGGGGAAGACCAAGTCTCACGCAGGATCCGCTTCGTCCCGCCCATGACTATCGTGGGCTGCCGTTCCCGCTAGATTCAGCAACTTTTCACAATTTTAATCACCTTTGCTTTGACATTTAAACTACTTAATTTGCGTTCAGTTGGAATCAGGCTTCCGAGCTGACACCTGGGAGAATTAGCACTGTCTGAGCTATTTCTCTCCAGCTCTTGGAAGACCTGCACTGCAATTTCACGACCGGCGCTGCTGCCGAAAGAGGCGGCCCCCAGCTCTGCTCGCCCCAGGCTGCTCGCGCTGGCGCGACCGTTTGCGAAACCGCAGAACAAACCAGACGGGAGATGGCAGCGAACGCGGCTGCCTCCTTTGGCTGCTGTGAAACCGTAGCACAGATCTAACCCCAGCAGAAAGGCCTGCCTCAGGTCATGTTGTGAACAGATCTCCTCTCTTCAGGAGACTGAAATCCTGCAGCCTGAGGTTCACACACCACTAACGAGACCAACGGCTTGCAGAGAACCAGCGCTGAAGCTAAAAATTTGTGCAAGTGGCTGGGGAAAGGTATGAAACCTCTGGTGACAAAGGTGATGGCACACTGCCCTGTCACACGGCTCAGCCCGGTCACCGTGGGGCAGGCAGTGTGACGCTTCCCATCCACCCAGCGCCTTGCCCAGCCTTCTCCCCAGGCAGGCAGGCAGGCAGGCAGGCTGCCCCGCTGTTCGCTCACCTGGTTTTGTTCTGGTTGGTGTAAACCTTCACTTGGTCAGCCACGCAGAAGAACCTGAAATAAGAAAGATCCTATTTCAGCTGGTGGGAGAAAAAAGAAAAGAAAACGGGGAGAAAATGGGAAAAGAAAATAAACGTGCAGAAGATGGGGAGGGGACAGGATTTCTACAGAGCTGTGGAAAGATAAAGGCAAATGTATGCTGCAATTGGACTGAATCGGCGCAACCAGAACCTTTCTGGGCTCAAATGAATCCATTCCCCCCCAGTTTCCAGCCCTCCCAAGCCCAGACAACAACAGAAGCCCTGAAGCAGCTGATGCTCAGCGGGCGCCTGAGCCAGATGTAAGCAATGAAACCGTCCGTGGTTTAGAGGATGGCACGGCTCTGGCCTTGTCCTTGAAAGCTGAGGCCTGACTTGTCTGCTGCCGGATCCCGAGGCAGAGAGGAAAACTCCCCAGGGCTTTACTGGTGCAGCACCAGAGACGACTTAGGGTGCGGACGCTGGCGAAACACAGACCCCGAGGGAGAGGGAAGGGTGCGAGGAGCGTTCGCCCGGGGCTCCGCCGTCCCTACCTGTGGAAGGAGGCCAGGCGCTCCTTGAGGGAGCGGACGAAGGGGTCGATCCAGTGGTAGCGCAGCACCACGCACTGCGAGAGGCTGAGGTGGAACTCCTCCATGGCGGCCAGCGAGGAGACGTAGGTGCGAGCGCGGGAGACCAGGAGCTCCAGCAGCTCCAGGAATTCCTCCTGGACTCTGTCTGCGGGGCAGCGCCGTCAGAGCCGGCTCCCTCCCAGGAGCACCGGCCGCGGATCCCCACCGGGGACAGGCGGGTCCCCCCCCGGAGCTCCCGTCCCCGCCGTGTACCGGCTGACCCTGGGGGCTCGCCGGGCCTCAGCCGGCTGGGCTCTGTCCCGCCCTCCCTTCCCGGTCCCTGTCCCGGCGTGGCCGGGCCGCGGTTACCTACAGGGCAGGTAGACGTGGGTGGCCCAGCTGCCCCGCTCGTGGGGGAAGCCGCGGACGCGGCCGCCGTGGCGGGAGCTGTCGTCGCTAACGACCTCCTCCGGCTCCGGATCGCCCGGCAGGCCGGCGGGGACGGGCAGGCGGGGGCGGTCGGCGCTGCAGGGACCGGGGAGGAGGATGAGGAGGAAGAAGGCCGCGAGTTCCTCACCCGGCCCCGCTCGCTCCCGCCGCCCCCCGCGCGAAGGGCCCGTCCCGCCGCCGCCGCCGCACGCACCTGGCCCGGGGGGGCCCCTGCGCGCCGCCGCCCCGGCGCCCCCCTTCTTCCTCCTCCTCCTCCTCCTCCGAGCTGCTGTACCCCACCAGCGCGGCCCTCATGGCCGGCCCGGCCCCGCCTGCGCCCGCTGGGCCCTTCCGGGACGCTGCTGGCGGCACCCCCCGCCCCGGGCCCCCCCGTGGCGGTGCCGGTGTCGGCGGGCGGCGGCGGGGGCGCTGTTGTCGGCGCGGCCCGGCAGGGGGCAGCCGCCGCGGCCCGCCCCGCCCCGCCTCCTCCGCCGCCGCCGCCGCCGCGGCCGGCCCGGCCCGCTCCGCTCCGCTCCCTCCCTCCCGCACCCCGCGATCACCGCCCGCCCGCTTCCGGCACCGGCGCCCCCTTCCCTTCCCTGCCTTTCCCTTCCTCCCGGTTCCCGCCGCCAACGCCAGCGCGGGGCTCGGGCGGAGCGTGCAGGCCGCGGTCCCGCCGGCGGCGAGCGGGCTGACAGGGGCCTCCCGCCGCAGGTCAGGGGCCCGGCTGCCGCCGCCGCCGCCCTTTGTGTGGGCCTCGCCGGGGCGGGGGCGGCCCCGGCCGGGCAGGGACTCCCCCCCACCCCACCCCACCGCGGGGCCTCCCGGCGCGGCGGCGGTGAAGGCCTCGGGCCGCCGTCCCCGCGTTTGTCCGCCGGGCCGGAGGAGCCGTCCCATGGGGAGAGGCGAGCGGCGGGCCGGGCCTCGCCGCGGGCTGCGGCGGCGGCGGCTGGCCTCCGAGCTCCCCGGCCGCCCCCGCGCCCCGCGGGCCCGCCGCGCCTCTCCCTGAGGCGGCCTCGGCCCGGCTGTGGGAGGCCCGGACAGCGGGGAGCCAGTGGGAGGCGGGAGTCGGACCGGACCATGCCGGAGCGGGCCGTGCCGTGGGCCGCCTCTCCAGTTTGAAAGTACCTCTGCTTTCCCGTCTTCTCTCCTTAAATGGTTGTCGCTTCCCACCTCCCACGGAGGGATGAGTTAGGCTCGGAGCTGGCGCCGACTCGGGTACCCGTGCAGAGCCCTCGGTAAGCCAAGGTTGGTATTTCTTCTTCTTCCCTGCCGGGGGGACGCAAGCTTCGCCTCCCCGTTAGGCCGGACGGTCTGGGATGCCGTCGCCGTTGGGTTGCTCCTGCCATGGTTAGCCGTGCCTGTGGGGGAAGGTGGTGGCTGGGCTGGGCTGAAGTTTTGTATCCCGTCGAGCTTGGGTGCTAGGTATCGTAACTGCGAGCCTTCCCTTCGTGTTGACGGTCAAGGTGAGCTATGTAGGAGAAAGAGGAGATCCTGCGTACCGGCAGGGCCATGGTGGGGCCCTTGGGCATTTTACTGCCCGAAATTGTGCCAGCGGACAAAGTAATGCAGTGTCCCCGTAGGCAGAAGCGTGGGCCAGTGCCGCCCAAGCTGTGGGGCATGATCCGGTCTCAGCTGAGCACTGGAGGAGGTGGGGACACTGGGAAGTGCATTTCTCTGATGCTCCGTATCAATTAGTTTAAAATTCAACAAATGCCTTCCTGGAGGACCAAGCTTTTACTTACCCGGGGTGAGGGCAGGCGGTTTGACACAGAAACGGGTGTGCTCTTGCGGGCTTAGGGGCTCGTGGCCCAGGAGTGCTAGCTGCTGCTTCTTGCCAAGGCCTGGACCCTTCCTCTCAACTTGAGATGTGTTGGCACTGCTGCTATCTGCTGCTCACTGGTGGGTTTTACTCTTCTCTCAGTTGATATCAGGTTTTACTGGACATCTTTAGAAAGACTGGAACTTTTCAGTGAGCAAAACCCCTGTGTTGCTCTATAGTAAGGCCAGGCAGCACCTCTGGAGTAGGTTGTTCGGCTCCAGGATACTTTGATCCCATGGTTTGGTAGGAGGTTCAGGCGAGCCGTTGCTTTAATGCTTCTTTTATCTTCACAGAGAGTGCTGCGCACGATACCTGTGGGTTCTGTGTTTTGTCTGCGGATAGGATAACCTTGAGGGCAAACCTTCCCCTGAGCTCTCTGGCTCTTCCTAGCCTACAAGCGCTGCCCAGAGAGGGGGAAATCTCTCACATACATCCCTTGGGTAATGTGCCCGATACCCGAGCTGCAGGAGGAGCAGAACTGCTTCACAGGGGTGTTTCAGTTGGGGTGGGATCAGTTTGGGGTTTGCCTCAGTATCTGTAAAATCTAACCCAGTAGCTTCTTGATTGCACAGCATTTGGCGTACCTCAGCCCGTGCAGAGAGACCGATGTGCCCCCAGCGGGGCTGGGAGATCCAGCGACTGAGCGTAGAGGGAAACGGCTGAGCTGAGCGGGACCTGGGCACTTGTGCTGCCTCTCGTGAGAGCACGCCGCTCAAAAGCATGCCTGGCTGTGGCCGGGCAGAGCCCGACCCTTTCCGGGCTGAGCATGCCTCGTCCCAGGCCCTTCGCACAGCAGCAAGGGGGGCTCTGGTTCTGCTTAACTCCCCCACACTGGCTTCCTGGTAGCTTTGCAGGGATGCAGGAGAGTTTTCAAAAAGTGAGCCGTGGGGGGAAGTTGACTAGAGAGCTGCCCGTCTTTCCTCCGAGACCTGACACGAGCTGTCTTCTTCCTTGCAGAGAGAGCTGCTCCCCGGGCTGCTTCCCTCGCCCTTCCCAAATGTGAGCGCATCACAGCCAGCACGGAGAAGGGCCTCCTCTTGTCTTCAAGGCACTTGCTTCTGCCTCCTGTTCTTTTGTCCAAAAAAGAAAAAGCCAAACCAAATCAGTCCACAAAGAACTTGTGCTGATCTAAGGAGGAGGCCCTGGAGTCTCAGTCACCTCTTTGCTTCCCAAGATCCTGGCTGTGGGCTGGATTTTCTGTCCTCGACTTCAGGGGATCAGCTACGGGGAATCAGGATCTTGGATACTTTCGATTTTTGTTTTTACTTGAACCCTTTCAACCGAGAAGCTGAAGCTGTCACTGCTAAAATCCCGTTTTTTTTTCCCAAGCATGTCAGAAAGCTGGCAGCAGCAACAGCAGCAACCACAGCAGCCGCCGCCACCGCAGCAGCACCACGCTGGGGCAGCCGCCCTCCCAGAGCACTCCATCCCGCCCAGCACTGCTGACAACCCCTTGGGCTGTGCCGTCTACGGCATCCTGCTCCAGCCGGACCCCGGTCTGCAGCACCACCAGCACGCCCCCATCCAGGCTGGAGAGCCGTCCCACAAATGCGGTGTGTGTGGCCACGACCTCGCTCACCTCTCCAACCCCCATGAGCACCAGTGCTTGCCAGGCCATGACCGTTCTTTCCAGTGTACCCAGTGCCTGAAGATCTTCCACCAGGCCACCGACCTCCTCGAACACCAGTGCATCCAGGTGGAGCAGAAGCCCTTTGTGTGCGGCGTCTGCAAGATGGGCTTCTCCCTCCTGACCTCGCTGGCGCAGCACCACAACGTCCACAACGGCAACGCCATGAAGTGCTCTATCTGTGAGAAGACCTACAAGCCTCCGGAGGCAGAGCATTCGCAGCCTCTCGACCCCTCGGAGAAGCCCTACAGCTGCTCCATCTGTCAGAAAACCTTCAAGCACCTCTCGGAGCTGTCCCGGCACGAGCGCATCCACACGGGTGAGAAGCCGTACAAGTGCACGCTGTGCGACAAGAGCTTCAGCCAGTCGTCCCACCTGGTGCACCACAAACGGACGCACAGCTCGGAGCGGCCCTACAAGTGCACGGTGTGCGAGAAGACCTTCAAGCACCGCTCCCACCTGGTGCGCCACATGTACGCGCACTCAGGGGAGCACCTCTTCAAGTGCAACGTCTGCGAGCTGCACTTCAAGGAGTCGTCGGAGCTGCTGCAGCACCCCTGCACGCCCAGCGGGGAACGGCCCTTCCGCTGCGGCGAGTGCCAGAAGGCCTTCAAGCGCCCCTCGGACCTGCGGCAGCACGAGCGCACGCACAGCGAGGAGCGGCCCTTCAAGTGTGACCTCTGCCAGATGAGCTTCAAGCAGCAGTACGCGCTCATGCGCCATCGCCGCACGCACAAGGCCGAGGAGCCCTTCAAGTGCAACCTCTGCGAGAAGGGCTTCGTGCAGCCCTCGCACTTGGTGTACCACCAGCACGTGCACGGCATAGAAAACCTCTTCAAGTGCAACGTGTGCCAGAAGGGCTTCAACCAGTCCTCGGAGCTGCTGCGGCACAAGTGCGTGCAGAACGCGGAGCGGCCCTTCAAGTGCGCGGTGTGCAACAAGTCCTACAAGCGGGCCTCGCTCTGCAGAAGCACCAGCTGGCCCACTGCGCCGAGAAGCCGCTCAAGTGCACGCTCTGCGAGAGACGTTTCTTCTCCTCCTCCGAGTTCGTGCAGCACCGCTGCGACCCGGCCCGCGAGAAGCCCCTCAAGTGCCCCGACTGTGAAAAGCGGTTCAAGTACGCCTCGGACCTGCAGCGCCACCGGCGCGTGCACACGGGCGAGAAGCCCTACAAGTGCCCCTCCTGCGAGAAGGCCTTCAAGCAGCGCGAGCACCTCAACAAGCACCACAGCGTGCACGCCCGGGAGCAGCAGTACAAGTGCATGTGGTGCGGGGAACGGTTCCTGGACTTGGGCCTGCTGCAGGAGCACAGCGTCCAGCACACGGCCGAGGGCGCCTACCAGGTGGCCGCCTGCTTGCCGTGAGCCTCCCGCCCCTCGGCGGCTTTCAGCTTGCGTGTGACGCTCCTGAGCCTCGGCCTCCCCTTCCCTCTCCTCGGTTGTAGACGGCCTGCAGGGAGTTTGGGGGAAAGGGGAGGTACGGTGGGCGGGCAGGTTAACTTTCCTCTGGCCTCCGTGGTCGGTACGCCACCTGTATCGAAGGGGCGAAGGAGGACGTGAAAAGCTCGAAGGGGTGGAGGGGAAAGGGAGGTGGGGAGAGGAAACGATGCCTGTAGTTGCCTGGTGTCCCCTGGACTGTAGTTCACGCCGTACCTGCAGTTCCAGTGCCGGGAGCTCAGCTGCCCGCTGCGGGCACCAGCCCTTCGCGTGCGGCCTTTTTCCCCTGCCCTGCCTGGCGGGGTCGGCGGGGAGGGCCGGGTGACTCTCCTGGAGAGGGCTTGGGAGCAAGGCAGAGCCAGCCCCCCCTTCTCCCGGGGTGCGCTGCTCGGCGAGGAAGTAGCAGGTTTCCGCTGCTGGGATCTCCCAGCTTTCTTGGTCCAAGCTCAGTTGAGAGGACCATTTCAGATCGTTAGCGTTGACGGGCTGCCCCGACCTCCCCTGCTCTCCCTCTTTCTAGAGTGTAGAAAGGGAAAAGCCATGGGGCTACACAGCTCCAAAAAGCACTTTGGCATTGCTGCTTTCGCAGTCGCTGGCTGTCACGCTCTGTAAGGGTTCTGAGCGAGCCTGCCCGCTCCCCGTTCCTGCCAGCAGCACGGGGAAGAGTAGCAAGCGCTGCGCCGCTACCGGAGAGCGTGGCGAGGAGAGCCTCCGCGCCCTACTCCTGGCCAAGAGCCTGGCGTTTTAAGAGCTGCTTCCTGAGGGACCTAGCTCTCCTGCCAAGACTTACCTCCAGCCCCCAGGCCCCTTCCCTCTTTGCACCGCTTGGGCCGTTAGTGTAGCTCCAGGGGGGGTCAGGCAAAGGGCCGTCCCAGCAGTTCGAACACTAAAGGGTGAGACGAACACTACTAATAACCTACAACTTCGGAGGCGTTACCATCGCCGTCTGTAACCCACGCCGTGTGCCAGGGGCTTGGTGTCTGATTTGCTGGGGGGAACCAGAGCAAGCCAGGAGAATCCTTCCTGGCCTGCGGCCTCGGCTCCACGGGGAGGGGAAGGTTAGCAGTGGGTAAAGGAGGAGTGTATTTTTTTCCCCCCTCTTGCAGGAGTCTTGTTTTACCCCTTTACTCTTTCTTTACCTCTTCTGTATTTTTCAGGTTTTGCACAGTTCTTGTAAACATCACTTAAAAATAAATTTCCCCTAGCAAGGTCAATGCAGCCTCAGGTGTTTTCCTCTGCAGGATTTTGCTGGCTTCTCATGACCGAGAGACCCGTTACGTGCCAGTTAGATGCCTTGGAGGTTGAAGGCGTGCTTAGTAGGTTGCTCACCAGCCTTCCCCTCTCCGTCTTTGGAGGTATTAAGATGTTAAATATCCATCTGTGGAGATAGTCAAGCCCTGACTGGATGTGGTCCCGGACAACCTGCTGTGGCTGACCCTGCATGAGCAGGGGCTTGGGCTAGATGATCTCCAGAGGTCCCTGCCAGCCTCAGCTCTTCTGTGGTCTTGGCTGGCCCTCATATGAGGTAGGGGTGTTGTGACGAGCTGTAACTGGTGAACAGCAGCCAGTAAGTTGCCCATGTGCTGCACAAGTGATGAGGACAAGTTTAGTAAATGTTGTCCACGTAAAGTATAGACAGATTAATCTTGCAGAGAGTTGGGCTGTGCCTGCTTTGCTGGTAGGGGATGCTCATCTGAAAGGTGGAGAAAGGCTTTCGTTTCCATTTCCAGCACGGTGAGGGGGAACGGGGTGCGTTTTTGGGGGCTGGGACAGTTCAGTGACAGGTCTGACCCTGGGGCTGAGTCTTCTTCGTGCGCAGCTTTAAGGAGGTTAAAGCAGACCTTGCTCTCTGCTGCCCAAGGAGGAGGGACCGATGGTTATCTTACTTCATGCTGCCTCAAAGATGTAGAACTTCCTACTGAGTTTTCTGTCTGCGTTTCTTTTTCCTTTTTTTTTTTTTGGCTTTTTTTAAAGCAGTTTGTTAATGTTAATTAAAAAATACTGTATAGTTTAACTCGATGTCATACTGGATCTTTTAAAAAAAAAAAAAAAAGATGTGATAACTTGGATTTTTAAAGAGCTCTTTGGTTCTAGGTAGCTGTTTTTTGCTGTTTAATATGTAGTAAGTTCAGTGTATGCTTTACTGTAGGAGTAAAAATGAGTCCAAACCAAGGAAGGCTAATCCTGTCTTTACAGAGGGGCTTGATGGTGACGGAGGCTGCGAGCACGGGACCGGGGCCAGCCGGGGAGCGCGGCACCCACCTGAACCCTCGCTCTGTTCCTGCCTCGGGCTGCCGTTAGCTCTGCTCTTGCCCGAAGCAGGCCGGCCCAGCTGCTGCAGGTCCCACAGAGCCGGGGGTCCAGCGGCCGCCCTGACCGCTTGAGCACAGCACCGGCAGCCAGGATCAGTGCCCAGAGCTGGGAGCTTGCAGAGACGCTCATCTTTAGTAGGAGGAGGGTGTGAAATGGAGGCTGCTGGAGCCTCCGGGGGCTTTTGTGCCTGTATTTCTTTCTGGGGCAGCTCCTGGCTAGAGGGGGGGTTTGGAGAAAGCATTAGCGTCACCCCTGGATAGCTGTGCCCTGCTCTCTTCCATCCCCAGGGGCCCGGGTGGCTGCCTGGGTGGCTGGACAGCCTCGGGTGCTTGAGGCAGAGGAGGGTGGCGGTGGGCCCCAGACACAGCTTCGCACCATGCGCTGGCCACAGAGCTGCCAGATCCTGTCCCCTTGGTACCAGCTGGGCACAGGGACTGCTGGGGAGCATTTCCCTCATGCTGAGCAGCTGGGAAAGCCCTCGGTGTCCCAGCGAGGAGCTCCGGCTTCACTTAGGACATGGCAACAGCCAAGCAGCGCCCTGGGCAGAGAGATCATCATCGGGGCTGTGCGCGTGGGGGACCGTGCCTGGGGGAGAGGGGATGCTGTGGGGAGCTCGGCGGGGACAAACCCGGGTCCAGGTCATCAGCCAGTATGTGTGAGCAGGTGCCTCCAGGTTCGAAAACATCTTGGTGCGGCATTAGAGCATCATTAAGTAGGACTGGCGTGGGCCCGTGGTGGCGCGGTCTCTTCATCTTGTTTGCTGCCCTGCAAACAGCCCAAATCCAGTAGAAGCCCGTGGTGGCTTCTGCTGCCAGAGCTCGGTGCTGGCGGGTGGAGGACCTGTGTGGAGCGGGCGGCTTGAGCGGCCGCCGAGGGCCTGGGGTGTATTTTTATAGGGAGATTGTCTGGTTGGAAGCAGCCGTGTCGCGTGCAGGTGGGCTGGGGGAGCAGGTCGATCTCCGTTGCTGTGCCTTTGGGTCATGTTTTGTACCGTGAGGTGTGAGGTGATGGAAATAGCAGGAGGCACGTGAGTGTGAGGAGCGCGGTGCTGGGTGGGCAGGCAGGGGCTGGCCTGGGTGGTCGATGTTCCCTGGGCATCACACCGCGAAGGGCGCTCTGCTAACTGCTGGTGTTTCCTTTTCAAACCAAAGAGCAGTTGCAGCCAAAGCCTCTTGGGAGTAAAACGTGTTTCTACTCTGTACCTGTGTTGCACTTCGCTTCTGACATTTATTTCAAGAGACTTTCAGGCTTCTTCGTGCTGCCTCTGCTTTCGCATCACTCACTGCCCCACAGCACCCAAGAGGGTCGCCATGCTGGAGCTGGCGTTGTGTCAGCCCCGTGGCAAGTGCTCGCACGTGTCTTCAAGACCTGGTTGCCAGAGGGCCTGAGGATGCTCTGTAGGGCTGGAGTAGGGGATGATCCCTCCCAAAGGGTTGTTCTCTTCGGCAGGCAGCTTAAGCATAGGATGCCGCTGGGGAGGCGGCGGGGAGGGTTAGGCTGGCCGAAGGTGGCATGGACGTTGTCCAGGAGGTAAATTCTGCTCTCTAGGGCTGCTGTTCCTCTGGCTTCCTGGGTCCAGGAAGAAGGTAGTCTGTTACCTGGGCTTTTTTCCTATCTTCACTTCCCCTTCCCCTACCTATAGGATGCCTTTAGCTGTGTCTCAGCCCCTTCCCCTCCACAGCTATTTTGCTGATACTTTTATAAGACCTCCTCGGCTTCTTTGCCCTTTTGTTCAATTCTTTATTTGTAAGCAGCAGTTTGGGTTTCATCCCTTTTTCCATTTCGATTCCGAGGTCTCTTCCCCCTTTCTCACCCACCCCCCCGCTCCAAATTCCTCTCCCAGGCTGAGGCTGGATCCAGGTGATACCAAACCACTGGTGATGCGGTCAGGTGTTTGGGACCCGAATCTTGCTGGAATCCAGTGGGTGCTTCTGGTCCTTCCCCGCCATGAGGCCGTCCATCTCGCTGGGCACGGGCGATGCCTGTGGCCTGGCAGCTTGGCTCAGCCGAGTCGTGGCCGGGGTACAGCTGGCTCTGGCGAGTGAGTCCGAGCCAGGACCAGGAGCCAGAGCAGAGCTGTAGGAAACGGGCACTGGGGTGAGAGCGGCCATTTCCGTGGTGGGTCCCTTTGCCACATCTCCAAGGCTGGGGGTTAAGTCAGTGAAGGCTTGTCAGATGTTTCTGGGGAGAAGTCATGGCACTGGGGTGGGGCCGGACTGCTCAGTTCCCCTGGGAATGCCTGTGGAGCGGCTGTGTGCACCAGGCAGGCGGCTGAGCTGAGTTAGCCGTGGCGTGGACACCCCTGGGACCGCGGGTATGCCCAGGCGGCCCTGCCAGCTCTCCGGGGAGCAGATGCCGTCCTTGTGATCTGGGTGGGAAGACGTGCACGCTCTGGTCTCGGGGCCCGCGCGCTGGAGCGAGGGGCGAGGGGGAAAGCGTCCTCTGACAGTGGTTTGGGACCATCTCCGAGCGCTCAAGCCTGGCCTTGCACTGTTAGGAGGGAGGAGAGCACTTTCTGCACTTCCCTTGGGTATTTACCATCAAGTCCAGGCTGCAGCCGGAGCCTGGCTATTAATAATAAGCAAAAAAACCCCTTGTTGTTCTTCGGAGTTTGACTCTTCCTCCGTTGGGTGGCGAGTTCACCTGTGGGAAGGTTCCTGCACACGCAGGCGTAATGCTGAGATGCAATAACGGCGGGCCGGCAAGGTTTGGGAACGGCGGTTCTCTCCCGGGCCCTGGTGAGCACAGCTTCTCCCCAGCTGCCGGGCTCCCTCTGCAGCATCTCCCGGCAGCCGCCTCCGCCGCTTTCTGGACGTGAAGATGCTGCTCTCGCAGCGTGCCCAGGATGCTCGGTGGGCAGAGCGGGACCGCAGGTGGGAGCTGGGCCACGGGCTTGTCTCCGAATGCCTCTGAGCCGTGGGTCCGAGGGATTTCATGGCCGGTGAGGTTCTCGGGCTCCTCCTAACCTGCACTCGTGCCTCCGGCAGAGCTCCCAGGGCCATGGGAAGTTGCGGCCAAGGATGATGAGGTTTGTGTGGCTTGCAGTGCCTTTAACACTGCTCTCCGTGTGTTTCTAAGATGATACTCCATGTATGTGTGTATATATATTGTATTAACACATCCCGCTCTTCTGTGTGAGTGTCAAATGGTTTTGCTTTACTAATAAATTTATAGTTATTTATACCTTCCTGTGGGTGCGTAAGATTTCTGGAGCGGAGGCTGTGTGCTCCTGTCTGTCTTTGTGCTCTGTCTAGCTCCGCTTGAGGTTTTTTTTCATGTTTTCTTTCTTTCCCCTGAACTTTTTTGATGGAGAAATGATGGTTCATCCGCCTGGTAACCAAAAGTCGAGATGCAGGGTACAGGCAGGCTCCCAGGGACCGAAAGCAAAAGCAGGCAGAGTCTGCAATGTGGTTTTGCCCCTTGCTAGAGGTGGACCGCTCCCTCCCCGGGGCCAAGCTTGCTGCTGGGGCTTCAGGGCAGAAGCAGGCAGGATCCTCTGCCTGCCGGAAAGGAGCACATCTTTGGGAGGCAGAAGCTGATGCATGTTGTGCTCCGAGGACCCCAGCCCCATGCACGACTGTTTCAGCTTTCCCAGAGGCTTTTTTTTTTTGCCTCCCCCCCATCCTGTGATAGCCAGAGAGGAGCCCGCTACCTGCAGATGACCTGCCTCGCTCCATCCCACACCCAGGCCAGGTGAGATGTGTGTTTGTCTCCGGATCACTGAAAAAACGCTTCTGGCTGAAGGTTTGGGAAGGGGATGGGATGGGAAACGGAGGCAAGAGTGGGGACAGCACTCCCCCAGGATCCCGTAGCTGGGAGACGTCTCAGCATCCCTTCGCGGCTGGCTGCTCCATTCAGAGCTCCTTAAATTACAGCAGAGAGGTGCTCGGGAGGAGGAGGAGGGCTGTCCATGTCTCGGGGAAGGGGCAGGACCCCCTTCCCCTTTGCTGACGCTGATACCAGGTCACTGGTCCCTCCGTGGCAGCTGCGCTGAGCCCTGCAAGGGCGTTAATGCCACCGAGCAGGATCGTGCCCAGTGGCAGAAGGGCGATACCTTTCCCAGCTGCCCTAATTTCTTATTCCCGGCTGGATGATTTCCATGGGAAGATGAAAAGTTAAACCGCAGCCTACAGTCCTAAGCTGTTCCCGTGTTTGAACTTTGCAGTTTGAGGAAATACTCTGTATCCTCAGGGCAGGCAAGCAAACGGCATTGGCACCACCGGTGCTTTGCACGGGCTTTTACTTTCTCATCTTTGATTTCCCTAAATCGCAGCAAAGCCGCATAATTTTTGCACGCGCCGGAGCCCCAGGCTCTGGCTGGGGGAGGACCAGGAGTGGTTGGTAGGAGCAGCATCCTCTCGGCACCTTATTAGCAGCCCCTTAAGGCCTGGTTGCTTTTCCAGAAGACCTTACCTACTTGGCAACCGTTTTCCGTGCAGGTATCCTTGCCGATCCCTCCTGCCTTACCCCACAAACGTAAAAGCTAGGGATACAAGTGAAAGGACAGCAGCAGTGGATGGAAAATAGTTCTTCAGCAAATGTGCCAGGAGGGCTGGCAGCATCGCCCAGGTGAGGAGCAGAACCTTCCCCTTCCTCCCCGGGGTTCCACCTGGGCATTCGCTTCCAGAAATAAGTCGAAGACTTTTGTAGACAGATCTGGCTCAAAGATGAGGTGTCTCCAGAGTGTCCTTGGATGAGATGCAGGTTGAGCCATCGGCAGGCGCCGCTTTTTTTTTTGAGCCCCTCACTGCAGGATTTTACGAGCCTGAGCCTGCAAAAGTCCACTTGAAACTGTCCCTGTGTCGCTTTGCTCTTTCAGGCAGCGCCGTCTTCTCAGGTTGGACCTGGGCAGCCTCCCGCGAGGTGGGACCTGGGCCGGGCTGTGCCCCGAGGGGTGCAGGATTTGGGCCTGTGCCACTTCCACTGCTGATCCTGCTGCGAGGGCAACAAGTCGATTTAACGCCGCGCCTGTCCAGGAGCCACTGCCGCTCCCCGGGAGCTTGCTCGTGGGGCTGTTGGGCCCACCACAGCTTGCTCCCTTCGCAGGCGTGGTTTTTCCTGGTGATCCAAGGTTTTCAAGGCATTATGCGGCAACCCCTGTGCCCTGCTTTCAGAGTCGAGGCTCCCCTGCCACCCCCAGCCCTGGCGCAGGGGCCAGCATCCGTCCCGCAGCGGGGAGCAGAGGGTTCTCCCCCCTGCGTGGAGGCACGCATTTTGGGGCAGCTGAAGTCGCCGACAGATTAAACTGAGATTTTTTTCTTTTTTTTTTTTTTTTTTTTTTTTTGAGTGCTGGAGCATCTTCTGCCCCGGCACTCAGCGCTCCCCTGCCCCTGGTGATGGAGGCAGCATCCCAGTGGTGGGCATCTCCAGGCTCATCCCGCTTCCTGGGGCAGGGGAGGAGCGGCGGTGGCCCATCCGCTCTGTGTGATGATGGCACACGCGTACGGGGCTTTGGCGCGTTCGGGGAGACGCAGCTTCCCTCGCTCGCCCCTTGGTACCACTGGCCAGGGGCTGCGCCAGGGCTGGAGGGAGCGCGAGCGGCTGGGGAGGCGAAGGGACGTGCCGGGGGCGACCCTGATCCCACCGCGTTACGGGGGCTGGAGGTTTGCGAGGAGGTGCTGCGCCAGCCGGGGGCTGGGGGTCTGAGCCCACCCCAAGGAGGGGGAAACTGGGATGATCGGGGCTGCCTGGCCTGGGATGGGAGTCCTGAACTCCTCTCATGGCCACCGTGGAGGGTTTGCTGCCAATTCCTGCTGGGGCAGGGACAGCTCAGCCGGATGGAGTCGTGGGGAGAGCTGAGACTGGGTAATGGCTTTGGTGGCCAAGAGGCCTGGGAGAATGTGGCAAGCACCTTTTGATTCATGTTTCTGCCATTAAAATCAGAGGCTAATGCTGAGCTGTAAGCAGTCATCACTCTGCTTCAGAGTGAACAGTATCTCAGAAATACAGGGATGCCTTTCGGTTGGCTTCCCTGGGCCCGGCGGGTGGGGAACAGGGTGCGATCTGGGAGATGGCTGCTCTGTGCCTCAGTTTCCCTAGCTGTGAATGAAAGCTGCAGAGGTGCTGGGCTGGGGCCAGGCAGGATGGGTACTTGTTGCTCACCAGGCTGGGGATGCCCGCGGGGCCGGGGAAGAAGAAATCAGGCTGGGGAGCTCTGGCCAAAGACAGAAGCTGGGGCTGGACGTCGAGCAGCGAAGCCGTGCCGATACCAGGATTCTGGGGTGTGACCGCAGGTGGGATTAGGGGTGATGGGAAAGGCTGGCGGTCACCCAGGGCCGGAGGTAAACGGATCAAGCAGCAATTGGCAGGCTCAGCAAGGGGAGGCTTAGCTCAGCCCGGCACAGATTTGCTGCCTCCTGCCCCAGATCCTTCGGGATCGGGGCAGAGCTGCGGGTGGAGCATCCTCGGGCACATCACCCTCGGCACGTCAGCCTTGCATCGCCCCGCGGGGTTTCAGCAGCCCCGTTGCTGTTTGTCCGTGCATCCCTGCGTCCACCTGCGCCTGGGCGAGACGACAGCCTTCCCCACAGCGCTGCCGGGCTTGCACCCGGCTGGTGAGTGCCTGGGGTAGCTTTGGCGGCTCCAGGGCTTTTGAGGATGCTCAAACCTACTTGATTTTGGGGGTTTTCTTTGCACTATCCCGCACCAAAACTGGGCTGGCTGCTGGGAGCCGAGGCGTTCAGGACAGCTGGGTGCCGGTAATCCCATTTGCAAGGCAGCGCTGGGCTAATCCCCACAGAGCCCTGAGCGGATTGGGGTGGGTTTGGGGGGGTCAGTGGCGAGCTGCGGTGGCCAAGGGAGCCCGCGCATCCCAGGGGTGGCATCCCAGGGAAGCGGTGGTGAGCGTGCCGGGGTAAGCGGCAGCGATGGAGGCGAGGGACGCGGCTGGGATTTCGGCGGGGCCACCTCCATGCGTTGCGGGGGGGTTTGGTGCTCCAAAACGGAGCTGGAGGATGGGCCATGGTGGGGGCACGGGTCCACGGCGGGGGAGCGATGGAGCAAGTCCATGGGGAGTGATGCTGCAAGGGCAACGGAGCTGGGTAATGTAGAGGGGTTTGATCTGATGCTGGAGGGGAGGGAAAGGCCACGGTGCTCCCTGCTCCAAGTGGGAATGGTGGGTTTGCGCCCTGCTTCTTGCTCTCGGAGACTGGGGCCCTTTGCCTGCTGGCACAAGCCCCACGGAGCTGGCGTGATGGGTGCTGGCACTGGCCAGTGCCTGCAACACGGGGGGATTGCGATGGGGGCCGTCGCAGGCAAATCCTGGCTGCTTATTCCTATTTCTTCCAGCAGCTAGTTTTTGGGGGACGCACAAATGTTTCTGTCTCTCTCTTGTTTGAATGTGCCGGAGGAGCGGCCCCGGCCCTCCGCTTTCCTTCCCGGGCCAAGGACAGGCTTAAGCTCCAGGCTTTTACAGCTGCACAAGCATATATCAAGGGAGAAGGAGACCTTGGCTGTCACGGGGGGCTCGCTCCAGCCTCGGGGGGCTTTCTCTGGGCTCAGCAGTGTACGTTGGCCCTGGGCTTCTTTGGGACCTGTGAAGGTCCCGAAGCACGGGTGGAAATGCTGCTGTGCCGCACGGCACCGCCGGGTTTTCCTTGCTGTTCCTGGGCCATTCGCAGCTCCTTAATCCCTTCTACTCAGTGGGAGGTAAAAGGCAATTTCATAATTGGTTTCTGGTCATCAGGCCTCCTGGGAGGTGTTTTACAGCCACCCTGTCCTGCTTTGGGGACGCGGGGGTCTCCGGGAGAGGTGACCCTGCCCGTGGTGTGCCGGGGGCTGCAGGTGCCGCGTGGGGCGATGCTTCGGCCGCATCCAAACCCGGCTCCCGGGCTTGCACAAGGTGGGGGCAAGCAAAGAGCTGAGGATGCACGTCACCCCGCCTGGGAACCTCAGCTCGTTAAGATTTAAGATGCCAGGCTTTGGGCAGCCCCCGATGAACCACCTCAAGGGATCTGAAGGCGTTCTGCATGCCCAAAAGCTGAGTGAGGGGTTAACGCAAAGAGCCTGGGGCTGGGCGGCTTCCAGCCTGTAACCTGCTGCGATATGGGACTGGGATCATGTGTTAACCTGGGATCAAAACTCCCGTGCAGTCTCCTGGCTGGGCTGGATGGAGCTCAGGGATCTGCTTTCTCTTGCCCTTTCGCGGGAGTCTTGTGCGAGCAGCAGTGTGGGGGCCGCCCGAGATGCTCCTGAGCCCCTCATTGAGCAGAGTGGGGTGTCTTTGGAGGGGCATTTTGGGCAGAGCGGGGCTCTTTGGAGGGGCAGCAGCAGAAGACATCCCCAGTTTGAGCTGGACGAGAGCCCCCAGCCCTTGTCCTGTACCCAAGCATTGGGAAAGCGCAGCATCGCTTGGCTCGCTGCTGCTGCATCCCAGCCTGGAGTTGCACCGAGAAGGGGTGGGGGGGGACCCGAAAAGACCGAGCAAACAGAGCTTGAACAACTGAATCCCTGCTCTGCAACGTCTTATTTTTACGTACCCTGTCAACATCTTGGCAGCCACGGCAAGTCAGCGCTGGCTGCCCTTGCTGCCCTGCCCAGAGCCCCAGGCAGGTGCCTGCCCCAGCGGCCACCGTGGCCCTGGGCCGTGGCTGAAAGGTGATGGAGCGGAGTCCTTTCCTAGGGGCGGAACGAGTTGATACGTGTGTTGGGACGTGAACTTGCTCGTAAACAAATTCTGCTCAAATTACGGTTGTGTTTCAGTCCCCTGAATGAAAAATGAGGGGGAGCGTAGAGGACCCTGAGCAAAGCATCACAGTTTCTGTGATTTGTCCGCTACGGCTTCACGAGCGCTTCTCCTTGTGCAACCCTAGCCATGGAGGGCTGTGCAAAAAAAACCCCTAAATAAGCGGTTACATTTAGAAAAAGGAAGTTTAACTGAGCCTGTAAGCTTAAAATAGAGGGCGTAGT